>NC_086455.1:171346487-171528987 GCF_028390025.1 Pseudophryne corroboree | reverse complement strand
TCCTGATTGTGGTAGCCCATTGTATTCTATGGGCTACACATCACAGGATGTAGTTCCGGCAGGGTTCCCCAGGAACCCTCCGCCGGAAATGGCCCCTGTGGATGGCAATGAGGCTACTGCAGAGGCCTGGTCATTCCGCTCGGCACATTGCATTTACAGGGTGATAAGATCCCGTCCAGATCGCATGCAATATACAATCCTTGCTAAATGCCCCCATTGTCTCATACACACACATATACACACATGCATACTGTACACACACACACATACAGTGCTGTGCACAAGTTTTAGGCAGATGTGGAAAAAATGCTGCAAAGTATGAATGCTTTCAAAAATAGAAGTGTTAATAGAACAAAAGAGAGATCTAAATCAAATCAGTATTTGGTGTGACCACCCTTTGCCTTCAAAACAGCATCGATTCATCTAGGTACACTTGCACACAGCTTTTGAAGGAACTCAGCAGGGAGGTTGTTCCAAAATTCTTGCATAACTAACCACAGATCTGTGGATGTAGCTTGCTCAGATCCTTCTGTCTCTTCATGTAATCCCAGACAGACTCGATGATGTTGAGATCAGGGTTCTGTGGGGGATATCATCAATTTCAGGACTCCTTGTTCTTCTTAATGCTGAAGATAGTTCTTAGTGACATTGGTTGTATGTTTGGGGTCGTTGTCCTGATGGTATTGCATGATGGATAAGTACCTGCCTGTATTTCTCAGCATTGAGGACACCATTAATCCTGACCAAATCCACAACTCCATTTGTTGAAATGCAGCCCCAAACTTGCACGGGACTTCCACCATGCAACACTGTTGCCTGCAAACATTGTTGTACCGCTCTCCAACCCTTTGGCGAACAAGCTGCCTTATGTTTCACCTGCTTCCATTTTTTTGCATCCCAGTTCCTATGTTTTTGTGCATAATTGCGTTGCTTGGCCTTGTCTCCACGTGGAAGGTATGGCTTTTTGGACGCAATTCTTCTTTGAATACCACTTTTGGACAGACTTTTCCGAAAAGTAGATGGGTGTACCTGGGTCCCACTGGTTTCTGCCATTTTTGGCTGATGGCACTGTTGGACATCTTTCGATTTCGAAGGGAAGTATGATGTGTCTTTCATCTGATGCATTGTTTCCTTGGCTGACCACTGTGTGTACAGTCCTCAATGTTGCTAGTTTCTATGTGCTTCCACAAAAGAGCTTGAACCCCCAGTCTGCTTTGAAATATTTGTCTGGGAGAGACCTGGCTGATGTAGTAGAACTACCTTGTGTCTTGTTGCTGTGCTCAGTGTTACCATGGTGTATGACCTGTGACATGAAACCATCTACCACAACCTCACCTTTGTAGCAGAGTTTTGCTGTTCCTCATCCAGTTTTAAGCCTCCTATACAGCTGTTTCTGTTTCAGTTAATGACTGTGTTTCAACCTACATATGAAAATGAAGATCATTATCACCTGTTTGGTATGATTGGTTAACCAAAACTTCTTTATACAGGTGTAAACTCCACATTGCCAGCTGGCTATATTCCATGCACCCCCATGAGATTCTCAAAGATCTGGAGGTGATTGTCGATATCTGTTTCATTCTCCAAAAATGTGGGAACATCCTTAAATCCAAAGCATCGCGTTTCTTGTTCAGTACTTCGTGGTGACTCGGGAGTTCCACTGCCAGTAGGGATTTGTACCCCTAGTATGGAGAAAGAGCGCTATATAAATAAAATTATTATTAGTATTGCTTGGATCACTCCAGCTCTCTCCTGTGGGGTCGCACCTTCACCTACTGCCCCAAGCCAGCTCTGCAGTAGGGTGAGAGTAGCGGTGGTTGACTCTGGTAACTTACTGGATGAAGTGCTACCACTGCCTGTCGGTCCCTCTTCCTCATCACTCAGGTGGTCTAGATCCTCCGGGTGTGCCCGATCCTACTCCAACAACCACAGTACCAGAGTCCCCTGGGTCTCAGTCCCATCATAAGCAATTCCCTTCATCCTGCAAAGTCCTTGCAGGTGAGGTTTCTGTGCTGTACGCTAAAACTTCTCCTGCTCTCTCATTGCATTCTCCCATTGACCGCTGGCTGCAACTCCTGGCTGACTGTCCATGCTGATATTCTCCGGTGTAACCTCTGCTTCCACTCGCTCCCCCAAAATTGCCCAAAATTGCTGCAGGAACTGTGTGATATCCGCCCACTGCCACCAAATTTTGAGGATACCGGGTGACATGGGTATCCTGTAGGCTCAGGGATCACACAGCGGAGCGGGTTACAATGAAAAGAAATCCAGAAATCTAGTGACCAGCAAGCAGGATAATACTACTAAAGTCCAATCAGAGTTCAGCAAAGTCCTTTCCAGCTGCTCTATATCTCTTCTAGTCCTGGGCAGCAATGACAGCTGTAGCAGGGCACACAAAGTGGCTGATCACTGATGACACTGAGAGGGGACGACACCCCAACCTCCAGTGAGTCTAGCTGTACACCCTCCCCACACACAGTCTCTTTCTCCCCACAACCTCCAGTGAGTCTAGCTGTGCACCCTCCCCACACACAGTCTCTTTCTCCCCACAACCTCCAGTGAGTCTAGCTGTGCACCCTCCCCACACACAGTCTCTTTCTCCCCACAACCTCCAGTGAGTCTAGCTGTACACCCTCCCCACACACAGTCTCTCCCCACAACCTCCAGTGAGTCTAGCTGTACACACTCCCCACACACAGTCTCTTTCTCCCCACAACCTCCAGTGAGTCTAGCTGTGCACCCTCCCCACACACAGTCTCTTTCTCCCAGCAACGTCCAGTGAGTCTAGCTGTGCACCCTCCCCACACAGTCTCTTTCTCCCCACAACCTCCAGTGAGTCTAGCTGTGCACCCTCCCCACACACAGTCTCTTTCTCCCCACAACCTCCAGTGAGTCTAGCTGTGCACCCTCCCCACACACAGTCTCTTTCTCCCCACAACCTCCAGTGAGTCTAGCTGTGCACCCTCCCCACACACAGTCTCTTTCTCCCCACAACCTCCAGTGAGTCTAGCTGTGCACCCTCCCCACACACAGTCTCTTTCTCCCAGCAACGTCCAGTGAGTCTAGCTGTGCACCCTCCCCACACACAGTCTCTTTCTCCCAGCAACGTCCAGTGAGTCTAGCTGTGCACCCTCCCCACACACAGTCTCTTTCTCCCAGCAACCTCCAGTGAGTCTAGCTGTGCACCCTCCCCACACACAGTCTCTTTCTCCCAGCAACGTCCAGTGAGTCTAGCTGTGCACCCACACCTCCACACACACAGGGGGTCATTCCGAGTTGATTGCTCGCTAGCTAGTTTTAGCAGCCATGCAAACACTATGCCGCCGCCCACTGGGGAGTGTATTTCAGCTTAGCAGAAGTGGGAACACATGTGCAGCCGAGCTCTGCAAAAAACTGTTTGTGCAGTTTCTGAGTAGCTCTGAACCTACTCAGCGCTTGCGATCACTTCAGCCTATTCGTGTCCGGATTTGACGTCATACACCCGCCCAACGAACGCCCAGCCACGCCTGCGTTTTCTCAGACACGCCTGCATTTTTGCGAACACGCCCTGAAAACGGTCAGTTGACACCCAGAAATGCCCCCTTCCTGTCAATCTTCTTGCGGCCGTCAGTGCGACTGAAAACTTCGGCAGAACCTGTGCATAACCACAACTGGCTTTGTACCCATACGTCGCGCGTGCGCATTGCGGGGCTTACGCATGTGCAGAAATGCCGTTTTTTTAGCCTGATTGCTGCGCTGCGAACAACGGCAGCTAGCGATCAACTCGGAATGACCCCCACAGTCTCTTTCTCCCAGCAACTTCCTGACTCCCACAATTCTCCCTTGTTGTTTCTTTTTTTTTTATTTCCTCCTTTATGATTGGTTGACTGATTGGTCAGTCTTTCCAGAGGGGAAGGAGCATTTCTAGAAGGCACACTCCTTTGCTGTCTGCTTCTGGAAGGCTTCCTGTGTGTGACTTCTGCAGACTGAGGGCTTCAATTTAAGAACATGGGCCAGAGGGTTTACTCTTCATGCAGCTGAGGTGTAATTACTGCAAAAACTTATCTTATTTCACCACACAATCATGAATGATGATAGAACAGGAAATTCTTACTAGCCACATGGGAATACACAAGACCGAGATACTGTAGTTCTTCCTGATTTGCTTTGTATTTATTGCTTCAATTCTCAAAGTTAGTTACAGTATGTCTACCCTCTGTCCTGCTGCCTGAGAAAGGAGTGGTTTAGTACCTGCAGGCTGGCACCTCTTGTGCCAGTGTGGTCCACACTTGTACCTGTAGTGAGCCGTACCTCTACAGTTGACCTTACGGCAACATTAATGCTGCCTGATTATCTTCTTGTACCAGCTGTTTCCCAGCCACTTCATTATAACCCAACCTATTACTAGAGCTCCAGGATGAACTGATCTCCAACCCTGCATTGATCTAGACCCTGCACTTCTGACTATTCAGATAAACTGCATGAACACCTGGGTGACACTCACCCACCTCCCTGCCTGGGGTCACTCACCTGCAGGCTGTGGGAACCGTATGCTGTGGTCCCAGCTGCTTCCTCAGACTTTGTTAGAGAAACTAAAGACCATCCTAAACTATGGCAGAGAGTTATTGCAGTCTAGCACCCAGTGACCATGAATTGCCTGCAGATGTTCTTCTCTTGACAGCAGGCTCCAAAGATCAGGAGGCCCTGCAATGCAATCCAGGGCTTCAACAAGAAGCATAGGGCTAAAGGGAAATCCTAGGGGTGGCTCCCAGGTAAGTTAGCCCTCTGTCTGGATGCGTTTTTGTGTATGAGCCGTTATCATGAGGCCTTACTGTAGACAAATCACATTGCCCTATGTGGGTACTGCCATTATGTAGTGTTAGGACTGCTGATATCAGAGAAGCCTTGACGCGGCTCAGCACTAAAAACATGTCTTTGCAAACGCATGTGACCAATTTCTCTGAAATTCTATTACCAGATAGGTTCAGGAATTGTTACAGGTAATTTTCGGTTTGCTGGGGAGATGGTGGGGGTGGGGGGATTGGGGGGGAGAAAGCACCCCCCCCACTCTCTGTCTCTGTTTGTCTGTGACCCCTCCCCTTTTCTAGCACCTGAAATATAATTATCTCCAGGAATGATTGAGCAACTACCACTGATTGTTTGCATGTATGAGAGGGCATTGAATGGGAGCAGCATTTGGAAGGCATGCTGGTCCTTGTAGTGCTAAATGAAGATCCTAGGGGTGGCTCCCAGGTAAGCTAGCCCTCTGTATCTGTTTGTCTTTGACCCCTCCCCTTTTCCTGATATATAATTATCTCCAGGAGTGATTGAGCAGCTGCCACTGATTGTTTACGAAGCATGATGTGTCTTCCTCACTGCATGTCCCATTGGCCCCACATCAGGAGACGTGCAACAGATCGGCCATGCATCTCTATGCACCACAATGACCTCTTCACTGCCTAAAAAGTTAAAATGCACTAAGTTATAGCAGCCAAGGGACCAGAATGGGGCATTCCCCAGAAAATGGAATGCCGTTGGACCTGCAAATGTAAAGATAGGCCCTAAATTTAGTGTCATACTAACAGCTATAGCAAGCTATGGCATCATCCAGGTTTGAGGGAGACTAACATTTTTCTCTCCAGAACCAGCATGTAATCTCCCCATTAATATTCCCGATCAAGTGAAGATTACGTCCCACTGATTGAACAAGAGATAGATTATGTCCCCCTGCTTCCTCAGCAGGGACTGTCCTTTATTGTCCATAGCAATGGAGGACTGATGGCCAATGACGAGAAGGGATGATTGGGGTGGTGGCCAATCAGCGCTGGCCTGAGCTAAGAGTAATGTTACAGATTGGGAGAAGAGAAGAGGCTGCGTATTGATCCTGCTCTCACAGACATTGCGCTCTATAGGCACAGCAATGGGTGAGTACACAGCACCAGCCAACTCCTGACTGGTCTATGTGCTGGGAACAAGCGGGTAAGTAACGCGGGCGGTGGGAGGCGTCAGTCACCAGTCTCAATCCGCTGGAAGATGTCAAATAATCCCGGGCCGTCAAGGGAATAAAGTCTAATACACACCTGGCACCAATAGTGACTGTGGGCAAAGGGTAATTTTCCCTCCTGCACCTAAGAGAGAAGTGGAGTCAACAGTGAACTTGTGTTCCGTTACCAGAGTCTGGTGTTGTCCTCTCTATGCATTATTTTGCCCCACAAAGTATGTAATAGGGTGACTTTTAACATCTGTATTAAAAATTTGGGTTTCCCCAGTGCCAGCAGCCTGATACTCACCCGTAGAGGTGGCAGTGGGAGATGAAGTGAAGATTAAGGGGTCTATTCATGAAGCAGTGAAAAGAGTGGAGAAGTGAGCCTGTGGAGAAGTTGCCCATGGGCAACCAATCAGCTGCTCCGTACAATTGTATAGTATGCAAATTATAAATGTTACTTCAATGCTGACTTGTTACCATAGGCAACTTCTCCACTGGCTCACTTCTCCACACTTCACTGCTTCATGAATACACCCCTATGTCCCCTTGCTTCCTCAGTCAAGTGAAGATTATGTCCTAGGGGGACATTTACTAAGCTTTGGATGGAGATAAAGTGCCATGTCACAGGCTGGGTTTGAAAAATGACAGGAGCTGATTGGCTGCTACTTTATCTCCGTCCACTATATCTCCATCCAGGACTTACTAAATAGACCCCATAATCTATTCCTTCCCCACCCTTTGAATCTCATTGGAATTATCCGAATGAGGTGAGAGCAAGCCTATCCTGCAGTTTGCTCGGAACACGTCGTCTGCCCAATCGGGCACATTTGTACAAAAACTGTGACAAATTTTTGCACTTCTATAAAAAGACCTAAAAACCTGTAAATCTTTATTTGTAAAACTTATTTGTTTTAAAGTCAAAGTTCTTGTACAGTAGAAAGGATTTATTCCAGTCGCTGGTGCCTTTATGTTTGAGGATGAATATTATCGCCAATATCCTGTTACCCAGTCTAATCGTCCATCTTTGTAGACTGTTCTTAATCATATTGAACAGTTTATAGGTATTTTCTTTCCATGATGGAAGAAGGGAAATCTGTGTAAATTGGACAGCTAGTCAATTCCTGATAGATGAAATGCAGGACAGATTGGATGTTGCTGTTGATTTGCCCAGCCAACATTTTTCATTGTGAAGCTTTGCAGGTCTGAGGAACAATTATCTGACACGCGTATCTTGTAGCAATGAATCATCTCTATATAAAATATTGGGGAACTTGCAGGAGAAAAATATAATGGCCGGCCCACATCGCTGATTGCTCCTATGTCTAGATGACCTTGCTGTACTGTAACAAGAGAGTCTATTACAATAAATCTACCCATGAGCTTCAGGACCTGTACAACTTATACATCAAATAGGTAACAATAGGTTACAGTTATCTCAGAAGAAGGAGTGGATCAGGAATCAGAGACGCCAGGTAAGTGACGTTGTTCCTGTTGGTCATCTAGTAGGACGTGCCTCCTCAAATAACACCTGCACACAGACCATCTCCAACAGGTTATGGGCCCAGGCACACAGGAGTACAGTACCCAGACACCTAGACTCAGACGTACAACCTACTAGGATGCCCAGAGCAACACACTGATGCCATTTAGTGCAGTGTTTCCAGTGCAGTGTGTCAGCACAAAGGATGGTTATTACACTAAGGGGCCTAGTTACTAAGCCTTGGATGGAGATAAAGTGGACGGAGATAAATTACCAGCCAATCGGCTCCTAACTGCCATGTCACAGGCTGGGTTTGAAAAATGACAGGAGTCTATTGGCTGGTACTTTATTTCCATTGACTTTATCTCCTTCCAAGGCTTAGTAAATAGACCTCTATGGCTGGATAGTTATGTCTGTAAGAAGCATGAATATAGGCGCTACACCCATAATGGGGTTAATCAAGCTTAAAGGTGCAGAGAATTATACAACCTGGAAGTTTGATATGGAAATGCAATTAAAACGGGTGAGGTTGTGGAAGGTAACGGTAGAGCCAGATGTAGATTCAAACCCAGATGATATAGAGAGAGCCATGACAAGCATAAGCTTCAGTGTGGAACAACATGTATACTCTATAATAGAGAGGAACAGGCTTGGTTCTCTGAGAACTGAGCCATCTGAACTTCGGGGATCCAAGTGAATCTGAGCGCCAACTCAGATCTCCCCGCCATTTTCAGATTCAAAATTGAGGCAAAACGTCATCATCCTGGTATCGGATCATGCAGGTTTTGGATTCGACATAAGTCCCTGAGGCAGTGATTTGGGTTCCATTTCACACAGGACCACTGTAGAGTTGTGTGCTCTGATGGCCTGTGCTGACTCCATGCTGTGTCCATCCACTTCAGTGGCTGAGCTGACCTTACATATCTGTTCACTGTGTCCTTCCACTCTACTGACTGGTTGACCTAACCTATCTGTGTTCACTGTGTCCATCAACTCCAGTGGCTGAGCTGACCTGATTTATCTGTTCACTGTGTCCATCCTCTGTACTGACTGACTGGCTGAGCTGACCTGTCTGTCCACTGTGTCCATCCACTCCAGTGGCTGAGCTGAACTGACCTATCTATCCACTGTGTCCATCCACTCCAGTGGCTGACCTGACCTATCTGTGTACACTGTGTCCATCAACTACAGTGGCTGAGCTTACGTAACCTACCTGTCCACTGTATTCATCCAGTCCACTGGCTGTCTGTCTGACCTGACCTATTTGTTCACTGGGTCAATCCAATGCAGTGGCTGAGCTGACCTATCTGTCTCCACAGTGCCCATCCACTCCAGAGGCTGAGCTTAACTATCTATCCACTGCGTCCATCCACTCCAGTGGCTGAGTTGACCTGACCTACCTGTCCATTGTGTTCATCCAATCCTGAGCTATCCTGACCTATCTGTGATCACCCACTCCAGTGGCTAAGCTGACCTATTTGTCCACTGTGTCCATCCACTCCTGTGACTGAGGAAACCTGCCCTATCTGTCTGTCATGGGTAGTGGGAGACTGGCGGCGGGGAGACGGAGTTTACCGGTCCGGATGCTGTGCTTCCTCTTTCGGCGGCAGGGAAGCGGGTGGAGATCGCTGGAGGGAGCTGGTGGCAGCCACCTGATCTGAGGTTTAGGAGGCAGGAGGGGGCGAACGGGTGGTATTGTGAGCCCTGTGCTGTCTGGGTCCCGACGGCGCCGGGCTGTGGTGCCGCCATATTGGATTTGAGCACATGGTCGCAAAGGACCGGCAAATGTGGCTGCACCAATCCTAAGAGATCCCAGGGTATTTCTGCATTCTGGGGCAGTCTGGACCAGTGCAATGTCTAATGCATGCTAGTGCTCTGTGCTCCCAGTTTCCAGAGTGTGCTCGTGATCCTGGTTCCTGTTGTTATAGCAGCTCCACTTCTCAGAGTCTCCACCCGTCTAAGTACACATGCTCCCTGTCCTGTACCTGCGTGGTGTAAGTCCAAGGGCTGACACCGATCTGCTATAGTTGTCTCCATCACCGCTCCAGTCCTCAATGGGGTGATCCGGCTCCAGGTCACGGTATAACGGTGTCCTCGGTCCTCCAGGGATTCTCCTTCGTATTTCCAAAAACTGTGTCATTCTTATTTTCTTCATTATCCTCATCTTCAAGTTGTTAGCACTTCATGCAAAGGAACTTTATTCAACCAGCCCGCTTCCATCCCGGAGAGACCGTCTCCCAACTGGGTTCATTGACCCCAGTCACCTCAGGGGCGGCTAAGAACGTTAACCTTTCAGACTGCTTCCATCCCGGAGAGTCTATCTCCCAACCGCAACCCAGCTTCACCAGTCACAGCTAGAACAATACTGACAGTGTCCATCCACTCCAGTGGCTGAGCTGAACTGACCTATCTGTGTACACTGTGGGGGTCATTCCGAGTTGATCGCTCGCTAGCAGTTTTTAGCAGCCATGCAAATGCTATGCCGCCGCCCACTGGGAGTGTATTTTAGCTTAGCAGAAGTGCGAACGGTTGTATCGCAGAGCGCCTGCAAAATTTTTTTTCGTTTCAGAGTAGCTCAAAACCTACTCAGCGCTTGCGATCACTTCAGATTATTCAGTTCCGGATTTGACGTCACACACCCACCCAGCGTTCGCCCAGCCACGCCTGCGTTTTCCCTGGCACGCCTGCGTTTTTTCCAAACACTCCCTGAAAACCGTCCATTGCCACCCAGAAACGCCCCCTTCATGTCAATCACTCTGCGGCAACCAGTGCGACTGAAATGCATCGCTAGACCCTGTGCAAAACTGCATCATTCGTTGTGCCCGTACATCGCGCGTGCGCATTGTGCTGCATACACATGCGCAGAACTGCCGTTTTTTAGCCTAATCGCTGCACTGTGAACAAATGCCGCTAGCGATCAACTCAGAATGACTACATGTGTCCATCAACTAAAGTGGCTGACCTGACCTATTTGTTCACTGTGTCCATCCAGTCCAGTGGCTGAGCTGACCTATCTATCCACTGTGTCCATCCACTCCAGTGGCTAAGTTGACCTATCTGTGCCTACTGTGTCCATCCACTCCAGTGGCTGAGATGACCTGACCTACCTGTCCATTGTGTCCATCCACTTCTGACGTATCCTGACCTATCTGTGATCACCCACTCCAGTGGCTGAGCTGACCTATCTATGTGTCAACTGTGTCCATCCACTCCAGTGGTTGAGCTGAACTGGCCTTTGTCCACTGTGTCCATCCACTCCAGTGTTGAGCTGATCTATCTGTTCAATCTGGGATGTGGTCAGCATCCCGGCAGTCTAGATGCCAGTGGTCAGGTGACCGACACTGGGATGTCGTCACCACTTTAAATCCTGGTGCCAGAGTCAACATCCTGAAGGTAAGTATTGCAGTGCCGGTTAGGGTTTGGGAAGAATTAGGGTTAGGCACTACAGGGGGGAGGGGTAAATATAAGCTGTGTGACTCCCCCCCCCCCCCCCCCCGTGTGAGTTGTCATTTGTGAAAAAATGTCAAATAAATAAATACTATAGTTTTATTTGTGCAACTTGTATGTGCTGTAGGTGCTTTACCAAACTGTGTTCACATAAATATAAGCACTGAGTTGATATAAATCACAGTCAACAGAAGAGCAGGAGAAGCAACCAAGTACTAGAGCCATGGCTGCTGCCAGTCATGATAGTACTACAACATCTAGTAAAGGTGGTCCATGTGGATAGAAAGGAAAGGGCACCTGAAATCAAAAATTTTCACACTGTTAAAAAAGTGGTAGAGGTGTCACATTAAAAACTGACAAATCAGTGCCGAAAAAAAGGACACTAAGGCTGAAGAACAAACTGTGTGTTTACAAATCCCTGAGGAGAGACTAGGGCTGTCCATGTTAGCTATGTGTGAGCAAGGGCATAGCTACAATAGGTGCAGGGAGTGCAGCAGCTATGGGGCACAGAGCTGAGAGGAGCCCAGCTTCCCTGTCACAGTTACATGTGTTATATACAAGAGCATAGCTACCTTAGGTGCAGAAAGTGCAGAGCTATGGGGCTCAGTGCTGAGAGAGGCCCAGCTTCCCTGGCATTGCAATGTGGCACAAAATGAACTGATGCCATTATAATGTTACATAATATGAACTGGGGCAGTGTAATGAGGCACAATATGAAGTGGGGTACTGTAATGTGACAATATGAACTGGGGGCACAATAGTATGATGTACACTACTCAAAAAAATAAAGGGAACACTAAAATAACACATCCTAGATCTGAATGAATGACATATTCTTATTAAATACTTTGTTCTTTACATAGTTGAATGTGCTGACAACAAAATCACACAAAAATTATCAATGGAAATCAAATTTATTAACCCATGGAGGTCTGGATTTGGAGTCACACTCAAAATTAAAGTGGAAAAACACACTACAGGCTGATCCAACTTTGATGTAATGTCCTTAAAACAAGTCAAAATGAGGCTCAGTAGTGTGTGTGGCCTCCACGTGCCTGTATGACCTCCCTACAACGCCTGGGCATGCTCCTGATGAGGTGGTGGATGGTCCCCTACGGGATCTCCTCCCAGACCTGGACTAAAGCATCCGCCAACTCCTGGACAGTCTGTGGTGCAATGTGGCGTTGGTGGATGTAGCGAGACATGATGTCCCAGATGTGCTCAATTGGATTCGGGTCTGGGGAACGGGCGGGCCAGTCCATAGCATCAATGCCTTCGTCTTGCAGGAACTGCTGACACACTTCAGCCACATGAGGTCTAGCATTGTCTTGCATTAGGAGGAACCCAGGGCCAACCGCACCAGCATATGGTCTCACAAGGGGTCTGAGGATCTCATCTCGGTACCTAATGGCAGTCAGGCAAGCACATGGAGGGCTGTGCGGCCCCCCAAAGAAATGCAACCCCACACCATTACTGACCCACTGCCAAACCGGTCATGCTGGAGGATGTTGCAGGCAGCAGAATGTTCTCCTTGGCGTCTCCAGACTCTGTCACATGTGCTCAGTGAGAACCTGCTTTCATCTGTGAAGAGCACAGGGCGCCAGTGGCGAATTTGCCAATCTTGGTGTTCTCTGGCAAATGCCAAATGTCCTGCACGGTGTTGGGCTGTAAGCACAACCCCCACCTGTGGATGTCGGGCCCTCATACCACCCTCATGGAGTCTGATTCTGATCGTTTGAGTAGACACATGCACATTTGTGGCTTGCTGGAGGTCATTTTGCAGGGCTCTGGCAGTGCTCCTCCTGTTCCTCCTTGCACAAAGGCAGAGGTATCGGTCCTGCTGCTGGGTTGTTGCCCTCCTACGGCCTCCTCCATGTCTCCTGATGTACTGGCCTGTCTCCTGGTAGCGCCTCCATGCTCTGGACACTACGCTGACAGACACAGCAAACCTTCTTGCCACAGCTCGCATTGATGTGCCATCCTGGATGAGCTGCACTACCTGAGCCACTTGTGTGGGTTGTAGACTCCGTCTCATGCTACCACTAGAGTGAAAGCACCGCCAGCTTCCAAAAGTGACCAAAACCGCAGCCAGAAAGCATAGGAGCTGAGAAGTGGTCTGTGGTCACCACCTGCAGAACAACTCCTTTATTAGGGGTGTCTTGCTAATTGCTTATAATTTCCACCTGTTGTCTATTCCATTTGCTCAACAGCATGTGAAATTGATTGTCAATCAGTGTTGCTTCCTAAGTGGACAGTTTGATTTCACAGAAGTGTGATTGACTTGGAGTTACATTGTGTTGTTTAAGTGTTCCCTTTATTTTTTTTGAGCAGTGTAATATGACCTCATAATATGAACTGGGGGCACTAGGTATCATAACGTGAATTGGGGGTACTGTGTTGCGTAATGTGTACGAACAGTCCTAAAATGTCACATGGGACCTAATTCAGCATGAATCGCTATTCAGAGAAATCTCAAATCAAGCGATTATCGAATGACTGTGCATACGTAGCATTTGCATTGCGCACACGCGAGGAGTAACTGCGGCAGAAAATGCGTACAAATAATAAACATAATGTAGCGGCTGTTTGACTGATAGGAAGCTGGCGTTTATGGGTGGAAACCCGCCGTTTTCTGGGTGTGTCAAAAAATGCAAGTGTTTTTGAGGAGGGTCTCATTCGCAGATTATTGGCAGCCTCAGACCTACTCACATTTGCTTAGACGGCAAAGACTCCGTGATTTGCGTATGCATCTGTGAGTGGATAGCGATCTGCGTTGCATTCACAAACTTGCACGGGGCATTTTTTCTTCCTGTCGGGGCGACGCCTTTCTACTTGCAGACAACTGCGATTTCTTTAAATAGCTATCCATGCTGAATTAGGCCCTTAATGTGAACTAGGATACTACTATGTTTCCTAAAATAACCTAGGGAACTACTATGGGTGCATAACATAACTAGGGGGGTAATTCAGACCAGATCGCTAGACTGCATTTTCTCACAGCCTGCGATCAGGTCCAAACTGCGCATGCATATGCACCGCATAGCGACGGATGGTGTGAAAAAAGCAATCGCACGGGTGATCGCAAGGAGATTGACAGGAAGAGGGCGATTGTGGGTGGCAACTGACCATTTTCAAGGAGCGTCCGGAAAAACGCAGGCGTTCCCAAGCGTTGGAAGGGAGGGTGTCTAACGTCAAATCCGTTCCTGATCAGCCTGATGTGATCGCAGCGGCTGAGTACGTCCTGGGCTGCGCAGAGACTGCACAAGATCAGTTTGTACAGCTCTGCTACACATGCGATCGCACACTTGCACAATGAAAATACACTCCCCTGTGGGCGGCGACTATCTAATCGCAGGACTGCAAAAATCGCTTCCTAGCGATCAGATCTGAATTACTATATATACACTACTATGGTTCGGAAAATGAACTAGGGCACAGGTTCTCAAACTCAGTCCTCAGGACCCCACACGGTGCATGTTTTGCAGGTCTCCTCACAGAATCGCAAGTGAAATAATTAGCTGTACCTGTGGACCTTTTAAAATGTGTCTGTAATTAATACACCTGTGCACCTGCTGGGTTACCTGGAAAACATGCACTGTTTGAGCACCATTGAACTAGGGCATAGGTTCTCAAACTCAGTCCTTAGGACTCCTTAAAATGCACATTTTCCAGGTCACCCAGCAGGTGCACAGGTGTATTCATTACTCACTGACACATTTTAACAAATCCACAGGTGGAGCTAAATATTTCTCTTACAATTCTGTGAGGAGAGCTGGAAATATGAACTGTTTGGAGTCCTGAATGTGACAACCTATGAACTAGGGTGCTATTATGGGGCATAAACGTAACAACTGCTGTGGAGAGGTGTCTCTGGAAGCATTGGGACAGGGGCCCCTTCAAAAGGGATCCCGTCTTTAGGTCGACACTCGTTAGGTTGACCACTATTGGTGTATTAGGTCAACATGGTCACTAGTCTTTTTCATACTTTACAATCCACGTGGACTATGATTGGGAATAGTAACTTTGGCCAAAGCATGGCGAGCGAAGCGGTGCACTAATTGGGGTTCCCGGTCACTTTACGCAGAAAACGGACACCAATTTTTTTTAGAAAGCTAATGTCAACCTTTTTCCATGTCGACCTAGTCACTGTCGACCAATAGTGGTCAACCCTATGAT
This sequence comes from Pseudophryne corroboree, assembly GCF_028390025.1. Taxonomy (NCBI): domain Eukaryota; kingdom Metazoa; phylum Chordata; class Amphibia; order Anura; family Myobatrachidae; genus Pseudophryne; species Pseudophryne corroboree. The sequence goes on along the minus strand of NC_086455.1, from coordinate 171,513,919 downwards.
CCACACTCCCTTCAAAATGTTGCTATGGGGCTCGCAAAGGTCAAAACACACGCACACACACTTGCCTGCAGTCCCCACAGCTTACCATTCTGGGTGCAGCAGGAGGCAGAGGTCGCAGGCTCGCAGCTTTCCATGTGTGCATTGAGAGGGGTCTGAGGTGGCAGACGGGGACTAGCTGTCGCGCCGGCAGTCAGCAGACAACCACGGAGGGACAGTCTGCAGTAGTATTTCAAATTTGCTGCTGGGCGTGAGCCAATCGGAGCTTGTAGACTGGCATATCCTGATTGGCTACCGGTCCACGAGCTCCGATTGGCTAAATTCTAAAATACCGCCATGGGCTGTCCCTCCATGCTGGTCCCAATCAACATTATTGCCACCCCGGCCCCCTCATGGTCCATTAGTAAAAAAAAGCTGTTATTAAATTCTGTAGCCCTAAAAATAAATCTTTAGCTTTCACAAAGACCCCTATAAAAGTCTTTTCAACAAAATCCTGCTTAAAATCTGCTCTGTGGTATAATAAATATGAACAGTGTCTCAGCCATCAACATAACAGCAGCCAGAAACATTCTGCAGCATTTAAGTAAATTCTCACATTCAGCTTTAGATTTTAAAGAATTCCCCACCGTTCAATAGACCTCTGTATAGATCTTTGTCCGGCACACAGTAGGGGGCATGAAAACTAGAACACTCTGATGTCATTGCAGCCATTTGGAGTTATCATAACAGTTAGAGAAATTAGCTTAGCTTGTTATATGTTTTTTTTCCAATCCCCTTGTATATTCCAAATGAATGGAGATTACAGCATTTGCAAAGACTACTTACTGTATTTGTTCTCCGAGTGAACGTTCTACAAAATATATCTGCAAAAACCAATACTGACCTCTGGAGGCAGATGTGTGCAAGAGGAAGTTGGATTGTTTTAATACAGTTGTGTAAGAGAAATGATGAATATTAAGCCAACTCCACTACCCACCCCTCTCCTGTGTATTAAACACCCCCTAACACCCCAGAAGTCATGTATCGGGCATTCAGCCTAATGCCCCCTTCTACAGTTTAGTGTTCTCCCTCCCGCTCTATCTCCCCCCATCTGTGCAGTAAAGGAGTAATTAGCAGAAATTACTGCTCTAGGTCATACATGCCGTGCGGAAGATAGATCACCCCCTACCGCCCGCGGGACATCAAAGCTGCCACTGATAGCACCCCAAACTCTACCGCTAGGGGCCCCAGTGCATTACTTTGCCCAAGGGCCTACACTGCTAAGATAGCGTCTTTCACACTGTCCTACAAGACTCCAACTTTCTCTAAAACAACTGTCCTACAGGAATCTAACTTTTCTAGTGGGAAAGCAGCTTGCTTGACTGCAAATATCTCTAGTTCCTGGAAATATATTTCTTAGCTTTTAATGGGATTAAAAACTAGAGACCCAGCTTTCAGGAGGTACTGGGGACACCTGTCAGGAGGCGCTGGGGACCTGGGGATCAGAGGTCAGGAGCCAGAGCAATCCACCAATGAAAATATAAAACTGCATACCAGGCATGTGGAGCTGGAGCAGGGACTGGCTGCTGGAAGGCTGATATCTCTGGTTCTGGGCATAGTAGAGACAAGCTTCCAGTGTCCACCAAAAGGGGAGAGTCACAGCTTTTGGAGTTTACCTTCATAAAAACTCTAAATCAGACAGAACCCAAGATATCTGGCTGGGAAGAGCAATTTTATAGGCTTGGATGGGCACCACTGCTTTGAAGTTGGATATTTCCAGTGCCCCAGGGCCGATTTAAAAGGGGACGCTCAGCTATCAGCTTAGGGCCCTAATACTCCTAGGGCCCTTGGGCAACTGCCCATTGAGCCCAGACAAAAAGACGGTCCTGTGTGTAAGTTGGAGTCCTGTAGTACAGTTATGTAAGAGAAAGTTGGAGAATTGGATGATAGCTGTGTAAAAGAAAGTTGGAGTCTTGGACGTTGATTCCTGTAGGACGATTGTGCAAGAGAATGTTGTATTCCCATTAGACAGTTGTGCAAGAGAATGTTGGAGTCCTGTAGGAAAGTTGTGTAAGGGTCAGTGGGATTTCTATAGGGCAATTGTGCAAGATACAGTGGGATTACTATGGGAAAACTGTGCAAGAGAAACTTGGAGGCTAATCCATGCATTTTCGCACAGCAGCGATCAGTTCTGAACTGCACATGTGCCGGCATCGCAGTGTGATAGCCCTGCGACCGCCTCGGCCTGATTGGTCGGGAGGGGGCAGGCCTGCGGCATTTGGCCGCCGATTAGGGGGCACGGTTCGGGCAACGCAGGCATGTCCGGTCCGTTGGGGGGACGAACCGTGACGGCTGCGCGATTGAGTAGCTCTCTGCCAGTGCGCAAGAGCTGCGCTGGCTGGGAGCTACTCTTCAAGTACAAAAGCATTGCCGCTGTGCGATGGGGTAGGGCCTGACATGCGGGGCGGACTAGCCCTGTGCTGGGCGTCCCCACCCCACCCCCCACACGTCAGGGAAGCTGATTGTAGATGTGCTAAATTGAACACATCTAAGATCAGGTCTGAATCATCCCCATGGAGTCTTGTAGGACAGTTGTGTAAGAGAAAGTTGAATTCCTGAGGAACAGTTGTATGAGAGAGAGCTGGAATCTTATAGGACAGTTATGTAATAGAAAGTTGGACTACTTTCCAAGAGAAAAAAAGGATTGCTGTTCTTTAAGAGAAAGTTGGAGTCTTGTAGGAGAGTTGTGTGAGAGAAAGGTGTATTCCTAGAACAACAAACAGCTATACATCTGCTTTATATGCTCCCTTAATGAAGCCCGAAGACACCACCAAGACTCACCTTGAGTGAACTGAACAGTTTGAAATAAATATATATATATATATATATATAGTTTGTTGCACCGTTTGGCAATTCTTACAAATAAACGCTGTAAAATAAGTCCCCTTATAAATCACTGTCCAATGAAAAGAATGTTATTTTCTTCAAATCATCTGTGAGCCGCAGGTTAGCTCTGCTCATAAATCATGGAAGGGGATCAGCAGTATGAATAACATAAGGTTATAAATGCTGCAATGGCTGAGACACCTTAGGTGGCCTCCTAAAACTGATCCATAGCAGGATTGAGAAGTTCCAACATTCATGCAGTGCCGGAGCCACAAGTCTTCACTGCGTGTTTAACTACAATACAACAAACAGTGTTATGGCATGAAAGTTGAAACACAGGTAAACATTTGCATTGTTTTCACAACTTTAGGCACCTAACTGCGACCCTCCTCATCATCATATACTGGCCAGTATCCGATCATGTCATGTACAGTAGGATATTATTAGGTGGGAATAAAGATGTTGTGCCTATATAGCAAGTATATCCACATCTGTGGCACCCCAAAGTTGTTTTGACCTTCAATGGTTTCCACAACCGATTGTCATCCCTGCACTTTCACTGATTGGCCCGTGGAGAACAGAACATGGAGGTGGGGCCTTGTGAGTGTCAAGGGGTGGAGCTATGCTCTGTGAACCACCACCTCGTTGAAAAAAATAATAAAAAAATTGGTTATGCGTTGCCATCGATGGAGGAAAAATAACTGCACAATTCAGACTGTACCAGCGAACATGTGAGATAAAACAAGCTGAAGTTGCAATTCCTACATTAAAAGCCGTTTCACACTCCCCGGGTACCGCCAGCCATCAAAATCCCAGCCAGCTTTATGCTCAGGCCGCATTTTAGAAATGAATGAAAAGCCACGTGTCCTTTCACACAGACCATCTGCAGCCATGAATATGCACTGAATAGGACGTATGCCGGGCCATGGCCGTGCCGTCCCTGAAGGCAGTGAGGTATGTGTGTGAATGCGCTCTTTCACACTCAACATGTTTTTTTTTTTGCTGCTGCGCATGCGCACAGCATTAAACTCAGCTCAAAGCCATTGTGAGTGAAAGGATGGTGACGGCTGGTAAAAAAAACTAGCCGCCTAATGTGAAATAGCCCTAAGTGTGACTATAAGTGGCGGAACAGCTCCACCTAGTGACTGAAGTGGCGAATTGAGAAATCATTTATAAAAACTGCCTGTTACGATGCTGCCGGCCAATTCTACAAATACACCAATTTGAGAATTGCCACATGTGACATGGGGGTCACTTTTGACACACGGGATTAATCAAACACCTTAGCTGCCACCAGCAAGAGGAATATAGCGTCTAAACGTAAGGTAGTCTTCGCTTCTACCTGTCACACACACGCTGCAATACTTAGAAAAGTAGGTAGACACGGGCCACACGAGGCCTTTGTTCATAAGAATCACAGAATCAGAACTCAAAATTAGATGTTTAATTTCAAGAATACTTCAGAGCTTTAGTTACAAAAATATGTTACAAAGATTATTAAGAATATTTTAAAAACACACAGAGTACAGCAATCTCAAAACCAAATGAAAAAAGAAAAACAGAAAACCTAACCTACTTACTCAAACGAACTTAGGTGGTTCTGTTGTGGGGGAGTTTCACAGAATAGACAATGGTCATCTCCAACATATAATTGAGTCCCCAAGAAATGCACCCTCTGTCCCAGTGAGAGGGACAGATATAGCCCTCAGCTGCAGCAGGCCCCCACCCTTGGGATTTTTAACCACTTCCCTGCTGGACACTGAACACCATTTTTACATACTGTTGGTGATAGAAAAGAAACAGAGGAGAAGGGGAGGGGGTGTAGCCCAAAGGCATTGAAATCTCCTTCAAAGAGAGTGAGGATCTGTGAGGCTCTGTACCTTGTCACCCCTCGATGGTTTTATGACTAGCCAGGAAGTTTAGTGGCTTAGTCATATAAACATGTTGACTTCCTTTACTTTCCATCAGGTGATTGATCCGGCCATCTCCCTCGTATCAGGGTTTATAACCTCTGGTCTGGTCATTGCACATGGAGCATTGCTTTCATCCCTAACTGTATGGTCTGTTGATAAGGGTTGATTTCAGTAAGACAGAATCTACTCTCTCTCTCACACACACACACACACAGCCTAGATGCATGGAGATCAAACGCAGGACATCGCCTGTCAGCCATTTTGTCACATCTAAGCTGAAAGAATACAAAATTATATATATACAGTCACTTGAAATCATTATTGGGGATTCTGCAGGTAATCACACCTTAGATCACATATAATTTGTGATTCTCCTTTCTGCATTTAAACATGACACTGCCTTTATCTGGCCATTGTGGTGGGAAGCAGTCAGGATCCCAGCTGTCGGGATACCAGCAGTCAGAATACAGACGCCGGAATACTGACACTATTCTGAATGCCAACATCGGCATCCAGAATGGGTGCACCATCCCGGCGCCAGAATCCCAACAGCTGGGATGCTGAATGAAGACACCACGGTGCTGGAGAGGTAAGCCTCGTGGGTGTGTTAGGTTTAGGCTGCATTGTGGGAGGTTAGGCACCCCCTCAGAGGGTTAGGGTTGGCTACGGGGGAAGGGTTAGGCAGCAGCGACAGGTTAAGTTTAGGCACCTTCAGAGGGTGGTTAGGGTTAGGCATTAAGGGGGAGTTAGAGCTAGGCTGCAGGTAGGGAGGGTTTGGCGGGTGGGGAGAACACCCGTTACCCCTGTTGGCTTTTTAATCAGCAGGATCCCGGCAACGGTATTTTGAATGCCAGGATCTCATACTGATCCCATTGTGGCTTGCTTCCATATCCTGCCATTGCATCTGTTCATGAGGACTCACCTTTGCTTATCTGATACCTTGCTAATCTGCCAGTGTAATATTGAGACAAGGAAGAGAAATTATGTAATAGGTAGGTACGGTGGAAATGTCTGTGCAGGTGCAGGTGAACGTACCTGGCTTCTTCACCCGGGATCACCTCTTGGACCGGATCGTACTGCTGGAACCCTAGGCAGAGGGACGAGGAACCGCAACCCCAGAGGACCCAAAACAATAGACACCACATATTAGGACGGTGACATAAAGATTTATTATTCGGGATAAAACTGGTCACCGCTGTAGAATTAGTTGGTAAAAAGGTAAAGGCACTTCACAATATAAAGAAGACAATGCAAGGAAGCAATAGCATTGCAAACATAAAACACAGTAGTAATGTAAATATGAATGTACGGTTGCAGTGTACTAGTGGAAACAACCCATTACCATTTACATTAGCAATCATATAACAATCACTGATAGTATCCTACAGTGGCAAACACAAGATTTCTTGAGGGGGATCTCCAAATGCAGTCCACAATCTCCCACTCTGCGGAACATTGGAGCAAGTGCAGGAGTCTGGGGGAGCAGAAGAACCTAGTAACGACTCTGAACATTGGTCCTTTTATACACTGTATACTGTATGGAATACAGTATTTATATTAACACTATAGATGGTCTATAGCAGGGGTGGGGAACCTTTTTTCTACCAAGGGCCATTTAGATATTTATAAAATCCTTCGGGGGCCATACAAAAATGATCAACTTAATAATTAGCCTGCCACAAGTCAGTAGTTATGCCCCAATAGAGATGTCCCCAGTACATATGCCCCCAGTCACTTGTTATGCCCCATTAGATAGACACACACACACACACACACACACACACACACACACACACAACTTGGTAGAAGAAGTGGCTACCACTGGGCATCTGCAGCAGCTCTGCTGTCCTAAAAACTGCATGATGTGGCGGCAGTTCTAGTAATAGTATTATTTATCATTACTATTGTTGTCCTCATTTGAGCCACTTGCCAAGAGGAGGGGGTTTCCGTGCAACCGGAAACGCCCCCTGTGTTTGGCTATGTCCTAACATTCCCACTCGGTGACAGTATAACAGTATAACCTCAGCTGTCACTGCACAGTTTAGATCAAGCAGTTCAATGAAAGATGGCATGTGAATTCCTAATAGTGCTCTGTCCATAAAGGGAAGCATACATAAGCTGCTATATAGGTGTAGACTATTGATGTAGGAAGCAAGTGGACAACATGGGGTATTCCAGTGTAAACAGTATCATGCAGTTTCAAGCAGGGATCAATAAGCGTGAGCTAGCAAGGAAATGCAGGAGTGGCAAGAGTAATGCAGCATCTCCGACGACAGCGCAAACAGAGGATATTTAGCAGAGCCAGTTCCTGATTTATCACTCTGCTGTAATATTGTACTGTCAATAAATAATCTCTGTACTGTGAGCCTTTTCCCCAAGTGCTGCTTTATGACAGTCTCCTTAGGGGGACATTTACTAAGCAGTGATAAGAGCAGAGAAGTGAGCCAATGGAGAAGTTGCCCATGGCAACCAATCAGCACTGAAGTAACAGCTATAATTTGCATACTATAAAATGATAGAGCTGCTGATTGGTTGATGGGGCCACTTCTCCACTGGCTCACTTCTCCGCTCTTATCACTGCTTAGTCCCTTCACAATCAGGTATCCTGTAGTTCTTTCACACAAGTAATGTAGGCTGAGGTAACCCCTCTGATTTTATGGGACAGAGAAATCCTCAGTGTGTTCTTTCTGAGGAAATAGCGGACTATCAGTCTCTAAATAACTAAGAGTTGCAGGGCCAGAATGACCAGTAATTTACAAACAGTCAGTATAGAATGGCCCACTCAGTGGCAGGACTTAAGGGAGCAAATAATAGTTACTGTCTCTCCCTCAGGTGTGCGCTGGCGGCGGCAGTCGGTCTCCAGTCCCTCCACAGCAGCACTCCCGCACGCTCTCCTCAGCAACACTAAACGCCAACTTCGCCATCATTCTCCTGCCTAGCCACATCCAATCAGCTGTCTCCAAGCTCTCCCTCTCTGAGGAGCTGCTGCTTGGATTCCCCAGGTCCCCGTGTCCTCCAGGTTAGGGTTGCCGCTGATGTCATCCAAGGGGAATGATGAGAAGGCGTATTAACCCCTTCAGCGTTACTGGTCCAGCTAGTGAGAAGGGGATTCATTTAGGTGTCCCTCTCGGGTTATCTTAATGAAGGTGTGATAGTGTCTACAGCAGGCATTCCCAACCACGGTCCTCAAGGCACACCAACAGTACAGGTTTTAGTGATATCCAGGCTTCAGCACAGATGGTTAAATCAAAATAACTGAGGTACTAATTAGGTCACCTGTGTTCAAGCCTGGATATCACTAAAACCAGGCCTGTTAATGTGTGCAGTTTCTGAGTAGCTCCAGGCCTACTCCTAGATTGCGATAACTGCAGACTGTTTAGTTCCTGGTTTGACGTCACAAACACGCCCTGCATTCAGCCAGCCACTCCTACATCTTTAGCTGGCACGCCTGCGTTTTTTTTAGCACACTTCCTGAAAACGCCAAGTTGACACCCAGAAACACCCACTTCTTGTCAATCACACTACGATCACTCGAGCGTTGAAAAACCGTCACTCGAGCTTGTGCAAATCTCCAAAGTTTTGTGTTAAATTACTTAGCGCATGCGTGCTGCGTACCATGCACATTTTCCACCTAATTGCTGCGTTGCGACAAACGGCCATGAGCGAACAACTCGGAATGACCACCAAAGTACACAACTTACAGACTAAGTACACAACCAGCGTCAGAATACACAAACTTGTGAACTTAATCCTGGTGTACGTGATTGTAACAGTAAAAATAGGATTTTATTTACCTACCAGTAAATCCTTTTCTCATAGTACATAAGGGATATTGGGGGAATCTAGTACAATAGGGTATAGACGGGATCCAAAGGTGCCAGTGTACTTTAAATTTCTTCAACTGGGAGTGCTGGCACCTCCCCTCTATGCCCCCTCCCACAGGCAGTTATAGGTAAAACAGTGCCCAAAGGAGAAAGGACATACTTGAGAGAAGGAACATAAGATAACAAATAAGTGGTGAGATTTGCACACCACTAACCTAAAAACGACCAGCATTTGGGAACAAAACAGCTGAACAGGTAACCATATAAAAGACAACATACAGAGATTCACCATACAGAGGCAGGCACCCAATATCCCTTATGGACTATGAGAAAAGGATTTACCAGTAGGTAATTAAAATCCTATTTACTCTAGCATCCATAAGGGATATTGGGGGAAATCTAGTACGATGAGGACGACCCAAAGCTTCCAGAACGGGTGGGAATGTGCGGAGACATCTGCAGCACCGCCTGCCCAAACTGGGTATCCTCTTTGGTCAGGGTATCAAACCTGTAGAACTTCACAAAAGTGTTCTTCCCCCAACCACGTAGAAGCTTGGCATAGTTGCAAGGCCGTGACTCCATGGGCAGCCGCCCAGGAAGACCCCACCGATCTTGTAGAATGGTCCTTCAGAGACTGTGGAACAGGAAAGGCTGCCGACACATAGGCCTGTTGAGCCTAATCCAACGGCTTTGAAGCAGGGCAACCCTTTTTCTTCGCATCACAAAGCACTAACAAAGAATCCAAAAAAAGAAAAAGAATCCATCTTTCTGATTTGAGCCATTCTCTTGACATAGATCATCAAGGCTCGCACAGCATCCAATGCCGCCAGAGTAGCAGAAGTGCCAGAACCACAACAGGTTAAATCAGGTGGAACTCGAGACGACCTTCGGCAGGAACTGCTGCCTAGTCAGTCCTGACCTCCGCTCTGTCCTCATAAAAGACCAAGTAAGGACTTTTACACAATAAGGCACCTAATTCTGAGACACGCCTAGCAGAAGCCAGGGCCAATAACATCACCGTCTTCCACGTGAGGTACTTGTCTTCTACCGTCATCAGAGGTTCAAACCAGGAAGACACTAGAAATTCCAACACTACATTCAAATCTCAGGGTGCCGTAGGCGGCATAAAAATGTGGTTGAATGTGAAGAACCCCTTGCAAGAAGGTCTGAACTTCTGGCAAAACTGCCAATTTCTTCTGGGAAAAAAAATAAAAATGGAGAGCTGAAATCTGGACCTTAATGAAACCCAGACGTAAGCCCTTATCCACACCAGCCTGCAGGAAACAGAGGAAATGTTCCAAGTGGAACTCTGCAGGCAGATACATGCAGCCCTCGCACCAAGAGACATATCTCCCCCAAATATGATGAGTGTGTTGATGTCACAGGTTTCCTGGCCTGAACTATGTTAGCAATAACCTTTTTGGAACGGCCCTTGTGAGCTAGGATGTTCCGCTCAACCTCCATGCCGTCAAACAAAGCTGCCGTAAGTCCGTGTTGACAAACGGACCTTGCTGAAGATCTCTTCTCAGTGGCAGAGGCCAAAGGTCTTTGATGGACCTGTCCAGAAGATCTGCGTACCACGCCCTCTGAAGCCAATCCGGGGCAATCAGAATTGACTGAACGCCTTGATTCCTGATTCGCTTATGCACCCTTGGGAGCAATGGAATTAGAGGAAACAGGTAGACCAGCCGGTAAGGCCAAGGCAACGTCAGTGCATCTACTGCCCACGCCTGAGGGTCCCTGGTTAGGGAGTGATACGAAGGAAGCTTTTTGTTGACGAGAAGCCATCATGTCTATTTGTGGGCAGCTCCACCGGTCGATGATCTGCTGAAACACCTGATTGTGAAGCCCCCACTCTCCCGGGTGGAGATTGTGACAACTCGGGTAGTCCGCTTCCCAACTTGTCCACTCCCGGAATGAAGATTGCAGACACCTCTCACATGCAGGCCCTGCTTTTTGTTCCTCCCTGTCGTTTGATGTACGCTACTGCCATAGCGTTGTCCTACTGTACCTGTGATCCCTGAGTAGAGGAGAGGCCTGAATCAGAGCATTGTAGATCGCCCGAAGTTCTAAAATGTTGATCGGTAGGAGGGCTTTGTGGGCTGACCACCTGCCCTGGAACCGAGCCCCCCCCATCCTCACAGACAGCTAGACTCGCATCTGTCGTGAGGGGGGTCCAATCCTGAATCCCAAAACGTCAGCCTTCCAGTAGGTTGGAGGACTGCAGCCACCACAGGACGCAAATCCTGGCCTGCGGTGACAGCCGTATTATCCGGTGCATCTGAAGATGTGATCCGCTAAGTTGGCTCCAGGTGGGACTTCTGTAAATTGGAGGATCCACCCATGGTGTAACAGAAGCTGAATAGTGCAATCTATATGGAGCAATAAAAGCTCCCTGGATCTCGACAACATTGACCCCCTGGACCCGGAGTTGGAACATCATCTCCACCATTAACTTCGTGAACACCCTCGGAGCTGTCGACAGGCCGAAGGGTAGTACCTGGAACTGGTAGTTATTGTTCAGTAGGGCAAACATCAGGTAAGCCTGATGATGTGGCCAAATTGGGATACGAAGATAGGCGTCCTTGATATCCCGGGAGACCATAAATTCTTCTTCTTCTAGGCCCGTGATCACTGCTCGCAAGGATTCCCATCTTGAACCTGAAAACCTTTAGCAGGGCCCCTGGTTTGTACTCACCACAGTTGTCACCTTCAGGCTATTGTTAGGTGTGTGTGCGGCGTGCTGCAATTGTGACCGCTAAGGTGCAGTCCCCCCGCTGTACAACAACCTCTCAGGTGGTCCTGCAGCCAGGAAGCGGCTCTGACATCTTGTAAAGCCAGTGACCGCCCCCCACTAACTCCCACGGTGTAGGTATGCTGTTGCCCAAAAATAAGAATTTACTCACCGGTAATTCTATTTCTCGTAGTCCGTAGTGGATGCTGGGAACTCCGTAAGGACCATGGGGAATAGCGGGCTCCGAAGGAGGCTGGGCACTCTAGAAAAATTTAGGACTACCTGGTGTGCACTGGCTCCTCCCACTATGACCCTCCTCCAAGCCTCAGTTAGGACACCGTGCCCGGACGAGCAGACATAATAAGGAAGGATTTAGAATCCCGGGTAAGACTCTTACCAGCCACACCAATCACACCGTACAACTCGTGATACTATATCCAGTTTCACAGTATGAAAACAACTGAGCCTCTCAACAGATGGCTCAACAATAACCCTTTTGTTAACAATAACTATTTACAAGTATTGCAGACAATCCGCACTTGGGATGGGCGCCCAGCATCCACTACGGACTACGAGAAATAGAATTACCGGTGAGTAAATTCTTATTTTCTCTAACGTCCTAAGTGGATGCTGGGAACTCCGTAAGGACCATGGGGATTATACCAAAGCTCCCAAACGGGCGGGAGAGTGCGGATGACTCTGTAGCACCGAATGAGAGAACTCCAGGTCCTCCTCAGCCAGGGTATCAAATTTGTAGAATTTTGCAAACGTGTTTGCCCCTGACCAAGTAGCTGCTCGGCAAAGTTGTAAAGCCGAGACCCCTCGGGCAGCCGCCCAAGATGAGCCCACCTTCCTTGTGGAATGGGCATTTACAGATTTTGGCTGTGGCATGCCTGCCACAGAATGTGCAAGCTGTATTGTACTACAAATCCAGCGAGCAATAGACTGCTTAGAAGCAGGAGCACCCAGCTTGTTGGGTGCATACAGGATAAACAGCGAGTCAGATTTTCTGACTCCAGCCGTCCTGGAAACATATATTTTCAGGGCCCTGACCACGTCTAGCAACTTGGAGTCCTCCAAGTCCTTAGTAGCCGCAGGCACCACAATAGGCTGGTTCAGGTGAAACGCTGACACCACCTTAGGGAGAAACTGGGGACGAGTCCTCAATTCTGCCCTATCCATATGGAAAATCAGATAAGGGCTTTTACATGATAAAGCCGCCAATTCTAACACTCGCCTGACTGAAGCCAAGGCCAATAACATGACCACTTTCCACGTGAGATATTTCAGATCCACGGTTTTTAGTGGCTCAAACCAATGTGATTTTAAGAAACTCAACATCACGTTGAGATCCCAAGGTGCCACATGAGGCACAAATGGGGGCTGAATATGCAGCACTCCTTTCACAAATGTCTGAACTTCAGGTACTGAAGCTAGTTCTTTTTGAAAGAAAATAGACAGAGCCGAGATCTGTACTTTAATGGAGCCTAGTTTTAGGCCCATATTCACTCCTGCTTGCAGGAAATGCAGAAATCGACCTAGTTGAAATTCCTCTGTTGGGGCCTTTTTGGCCTCGCACCATGCAACATATTTTCGCCATATGCGGTGATAATGCTTTGCCGTAACATCTTTCCTGGCCTTAATAAGCGTAGGAATGACTTCTTCCGGAATACCCTTTTCCTTTAGGATCCGGTGTTCAACCGCCATGCCGTCAAACGCAGCCGCGGTAAGTCTTGGAACAGACAGGGCCCCTGTTGTAGCAGGTCCTGTCTGAGCGGTAGAGGCCACGGGTCCTCTGAGAGCATCTCTTGAAGTTCCGGGTACCACGCTCGTCTTGGCCAATCCGGAACCACGAGAATGGTGTTTACTCCTCGCTTTCTTATTATTCTCAATACCTTTGGTATGAGAGGCAGAGGAGGGAACACATAAACCGACTGGTACACCCACGGTGTCACTAGAGCGTCCACAGCTATCGCCTGAGGGTCCCTTGACCTGGCGCAATATCTTTTTAACTTTTTGTTGAGGCGGGACGCCATCATGTCCACCTGTGGTTTTTCCCAACGGTTTACCAGCATCTGGAAGACTTCTGGATGAAGTCCCCACTCTCCCGGGTGGAGGTCGTGTCTGCTGAGGAAGTCTGCTTCCCAGTTGTCCACTCCCGGAATGAACACTGCTGACAGTGCTAGTACATGATTCTACGCCCATCGGAGAATTCTTGTGGCTTCCGCCATCGCCATCCTGCTTCTTGTGCCGCCCTGTCGATTTACATGGGCGACTGCCGTGATGTTGTCTGACTGGATCAGCACCGGCTGGTGTAGGAGCAGGGATTTTGCTTGACTTAGGGCATTGTAGATGGCCCTTAGTTCCAGAATATTTATGTGAAGGGAAGTCTCCTGACTCGACCATAGTCCTTGGAAGTTTCTTCCCTGTGTGACTGCCCCCCAGCCTCGAAGGCTGGCATCCGTGGTCACCAGGACCCAGTCCTGTATGCCGAACCTGCGGCCCTCTAGAAGATGGGCACTCTGCAGCCACCACAGTAGCGACACCCTGGTTCTTGGAGACAGGGTTATCAAGCGATGCATCTGAAGATGTGATCCGGACCACTGGTCCAACAGGTCCCACTGAAAGATTCTGGCATGGAACCTGCCGAAGGGAATTGCTTCGTAAGAAGCCACCATCTTTCCCAGGACCCGCGTGCAGCGATGCACTGATACCTGTTTTGGTTTCAGGAGGTCTCTGACTAGAGATGACAACTCCCTGGCTTTCTCCTCCGGGAGAAACACCTTTTTCTGGACTGTATCCAGAATCATACCCAGGAACAGTAGCCGTGTCGTCGGAACCAGCTGTGACTTTGGAATATTCAGAATCCAGCCGTGCTGGTGCAGCACCTCCTGAGATAGTGCTACTCCCACCAACAACTGTTCCTTGGACCTCGCTTTTATTAGGAGATCGTCCAAGTACGGGATAATTAAAACTCCCTTTCTTCGAAGGAGTATCATCATTTCCGCCATAACCTTGGTAAATACCCTCGGTGCCGTGGACAGTCCAAACGGCAGCGTCTGGAATTGGTAATGGCAATCCTGTACCACAAATCTGAGGTACTCCTGGTGAGGATGGTAAATGGGGACATGCAAGTAAGCATCCTTGATGTCCAGGGATACCATGTAATCCCCCTCGTCCAGGCTTGCAATAACCGCCCTGAGCGATGCCATCTTGAACTTGAATTTCTTTATGTATGTGTTCAAGGATTTCAAATTTAGAATGGGTCTCACCGAACCGTCCGGTTTCGGTACCACAAATAGTGTGGAATAATAACCCCGGCCTTGTTGAAGTAGGGGTACCTTGATTATCACCTGCTGAGAATACAGCTTGTGAATTGCCGTTAGCACCGCCTCCCTGTCTGAGGGAGCAATTGGCAAGGCAGATTTTAGGAACCGGTGGGGTGGGGACGCCTCGAATTCCAGCTTGTACCCCTGAGATACTATTTGCAGGATCCAGGGATCCACCTGTGAGCGAACCCACTGATCGCTGAAATTTTTGAGGCGACCCCCCACCGTACCTGGCTCCGCCTGTGGAGCCCCACCGTCATGCGGCGGACTTGGAAGAAGAAGCGGGGGAGGACTTTTGCTCCTGGGAACCTGCTGTTTGTTGCAGCCTTTTTCCCCTACCTCTGCCTCTAGACAGAAAAGACCCGCCTTTTCCACGCCTGTTTTTCTGGGTCCGAAAGGACTGAACCTGATAAAACGGCGCCTTCTTAGGCTGTGAGGGGACATGGGGTAAAAATGCTGACTTCCCAGACGTTGCTGTGGAAACTAGGTCCGAGAGACCATCCCCAAATAATTCCTCACCCTTATAAGGCAACACTTCCATGTGCTTTTTAGAATCTGCATCTCCTGTCCACTGGCGAGTCCATAAGCCTCTCCTAGCAGAAATGGACAATGCACTTACTTTAGATGCCAGTCGGCAGATTTCCCTCTGTGCATCTCTCATATATAAGACTGAGTCTTTTATATGGTCTATGGTTAACAGGATCGTGTCTCTGTCTAATGTGTCAATATTTTCTGACAGTTTATCTGACCAAGCAGCAGCAGCACTGCACATCCAAGCTGACGCAATAGCTGGCCTAAGTATAATGCCTGTGTGTGTATATATACAGACTTCAGTATCGCCTCCTGCTATCAGCAGGTTCCTTGAGGGCGGTCGTATCTTGAGACGGTAGTGCCACCTTTTTAAACAAACGTGTGAGCGCTTTATCCACTCTAGGGGGTGTTTCCCAACGTGACCTATCCTCTGGCGGGAAAGGGAACGCCATTAGTACCTTCTTAGGAATTACCAATTTTTTATCAGGGAAAGCCCATGCTTCTTCACACACTTCATTTAATTCATCTGATGGGGGAAAAACTACGGGTAGTTTTTTCTCTCCAAACATAATACCCTTTTTAGTGGTACCAGTAGTTATATCAGAAATGTTTAACACCTCTTTCATTGCCTCAATCATACAGTGAATGGCCTTAGTGGGCATCAGGTTTGACTCATCGTCGTCGACACTGGCGTCAGTATCAGTGTCGACATCTGGGTCTGCTTGAGGTAGCGGGCGTTTTAAAGCCCCTGACGACCCATGCGACGCCTGGGCAGGCACGAGCTGAGAAGACGGCTGTCCCACATTTGGCATGTCGTCGATTTTCTTATATAGGGAGTCTATACGTGCGCTCATTACTTTCCATAAGCCCATCCACTCAGGTGTCTGCCCCGCAGGGGGTAACCCCCCTTTATAAAAGGCATCTGCTCCGCCTCCACATCATTATCCTCATCAAACATGTCAACACAGCCGTACCGACACACCGCACAAGGAATGCTCCGAATGAGGACAGGACCCACAAAAGCCCTTTGGGGGGACAGAGTGAGAGTATGCCAGCACAAACCAGAGCGCTATATAATGCAGGGACTAACTGAGTTATGTCCCCTATAGCTGCTTTTTATATTATATATGTAATGCGCCCAAATTTAGTGCCCCCCCTCTCTGTTTTTACCCTGTTCTGAAGTGTAGACTGCAGGGGAGAGCCAGGGAGCTTCCTTCCAGCAGATCTGTGAAGGAGAAATGGCGCCAGTGTGTCTGAGGGAGATAGCTCCGCCCCTTTTCTGCAGCCTATTCTCCCGCTTTTTTCTGGATTCTGGCAGGGGTATTTACCACATATATAGCCTCTAGGGCTATATATTGTGGTATTTTTGCCAGCCAAGGTATTATTGCTTCTCAGGGCGCCCCCCCCCCCCCCCAGCGCATTGCACCCTCAGTGACCGGAGTGTGAAGTGTGTATGAGGAGCAATGGCGCACAGCTGCAGTGCTGTGCGCTACCTTGGTGAAGACTGATGTCTTCTGCCGCCGATTTTCCGGACCTCTTCTTGCTTCTGGCTCTGTAAGGGGGACGGCGGCGCGGCTCCGGGACCGAACACCAAGGACTGGGCCTGCGGTCGATCCCTATGGAGCTAATGGTGTCCAGTAGCCTAAGAAGCCCAATCCGGCTGCAAGCAGGCGAGTTCGCTTCTTCTCCCCTTAGTCCCTCGATGCAGTGAGCCTGTTGCCAGCAGGTCTCACTGAAAATAAAAAACCTAAATCTATACTTTCTTTCTAAGGGCTCAGGAGAGCCCCTAGTGTGCATCCAACCTCGGCCGGGCACGAAATCTAACTGAGGCTTGGAGGAGGGTCATAGTGGGAGGAGCCAGTGCACACCAGGTAGTCCTAAATCTTTCTAGAGTGCCCAGCCTCCTTCGGAGCCCGCTATTCCCCATGGTCCTTACGGAGTTCCCAGCATCCACTAGGACGTTAGAGAAAATAACAACGTTAAAAGAAACTGAAGAAAACTCTCTGGAGCTCCAGAGTGTGCATCCTCTCCTGAGGGCACTTTTTTCTAAACTGCCTGTGGGAGGGGCATAGAGGGGAGGAGCCAGCACACACAGTTGAAGAAACTTGAAGTGCACAGGCTCCTTTGGACCCCATCGTACTAGATTCCCCCAATATCGCTTATGGATGCTAGAGAAATATCCGTATAGCGATAAGTACTGTGTACACTATATTAAAGGACCCTGACGCACCTAGTCCCTTTACGTATAGAATATAGTGATAGCTACCTTAGATGGGATACACGAGAGTGAAACCATACAAGCATGTACAGGCACAGGCAATGCAGAGATTATTATAAGCACAATAAACCTGCACTGGAGATATATATGTCTCTCTATACATCTATACACACACAGAGCGTGGTCATGGACCGGACTTATATATCAGAATACTTGTACAATATATTCTGTAACAGGTACACTCTTAACGAACGCTGTCTGTAATAAGCCATGTAGAATACTCAAATGTCTGTAAAGTCTCAGCGCTGTGGACGGGCGGCTTTTCAGTGGAAACCTTGCCCTGCAATCCCAGTTCCCGCTAAGCTCAGAAGATGGCGCCCAGCGTCTGTCAGGAACTGAGGGAGAGTGCAAGTCAGCTCCAGGGCGGGAAATCTGCGAGGAGATGGCGCTACAAGTCAAGCATAGGCTCCCCTATGCTGGACCACACTGCTGATTATACAGAGCCTCACCAATAGGTAAGGATATGGCGGATATAGTGGAGTCCCTGATCGGTAACAGTGTCCACGCCAGCGTCGCATTCCGTCTCCCTAGACTATGACCAGGAACGCGATTTAGTGGCGGGTTCCGCCGGGGGGACCTCTTACTTCCTCCCTTCGTAGCAGCCACGTGAACCAGGAGAGCATCTGCGACAGTGTGCCTAAGCCGGAGCGTCTCCGCCACAAGTGCCCGAGAACCGAGCCGCGGGAGTATGAGATGCCGCAGCACTGACTGTCAGCCTGACATAACAGTGCTGCGGCCCTTGAAGTCTTCTTTAGCTTTTTCAGTGCTGCACAGTGCAGCGTGCCTTTTAGGTGACCTGCTGCCTGCAGGCGCCACTCGAAACTGAGCTCTCATTGCCTGGAGGCAGGGTTATAGAGGCCCCAATGCATCCTGGGACAGTCAAAGCTTTGCCTGATGATGCCTCTGGATCCAAGATCCCCGCACTACCCCCTGATATTTTCCCTGTGGAACACAGTGTACCACGCTGCAGAAATAGACACCTGAAGAGCAAGACATGGCAATGGTCAAATTTTTTCTCTCTACCATTTTAAGTTGTAATTTTCTGTTTAACCATGTGACCCCAATTAGTGTACTGCCTTGCTCACCACTGGTTACTATTCCTAATCATAGTCCACGTGGATGGTAAAGTATGAAAAAGTTGAAAGAAAAACGTGTCGACCATTGTCATGTCAACCATTTAACCTGTTGACCATATGGGGACAGCCTATTGACTGACAGCCTATCATCCGGATACAGTCTTATAGACAGCCAGTAAAGCAGACTAGTCATACTGTTCTTTGTACTTTTTTTTTGCTAACATTCTGCTCCTCTTGTGCGCAAGTGTGATGTTAAATATAGAGCACAGGCTCTCATACCCCGTCCTCAGGACCCCACGCAGCGCACGTCTTGCAGGTAACCCAGCAGGTGTTAAAAAAAAGGGAGTATTTGAGGACTGCGCTTGTTCGCCTCACTTGATCGGTTAAAGCTGCTATGGAGAAAAAAAGATGCTTTCCACTAGCCTCTTGAAATCTGGATCGAAAATTAAAATAAAATGTCTCCCAGCGCTTATGTTTCTCAAGTGTATCAGTATATTTCCCACTATATTAATCAAGGTATTCAGGTTTATAAATAAATACAATAAAAATGTTTTTTTTTAAATAAATATTTTTCTCTTTATTCAAAGCATGGTGTTTGCAACACATAAAAAGGAATTTAATCTGACCCTACTATCCAATAAAAATCAATTTAATTGTGATCCTAATACCGGTATACTTAAGACAAAAAAACAGACTTACTTTGATGCCACAGGTCCAGAAAGGTACGAGTGTCTGCTGGCAGACAGTTGTTGGTCAACAACAGACACTCGTACCTTTCTGGACCTGTGGCATCAAAGTAAGTCTATTTATGACATACTCTCGACTAAGAATGCTGTTTTGACCATAAAAATATGCTGATGCTCGTCAAGGACTAACTATTGTGGTGAGCAGAGCTATTTGGTCTAGCTGGGCACAACCTATTTCTGGAAACACAGGATTTTATTTTCCCAGTTAATACTCAATTTTTCCTGTTAAGAATGAAAACATGCTTGGAGATTGTTACTGTGGACATTTAAGTGACTAAACCGCTGAAATAAGCGTATCACTAACAATATATGTTGGTTTGTTTTTTGTCTTAAGTATACCGGTATTAGGATCACAATTAAATTGATTTTTATTGAATAGTAGAGTCAGATTAAATTCCTTTTTGTGTGTTGCAAACACCATGCTTTGAATAAAGAAAAAAATATTTATTAAAAAAAACATTTTTATTGTATTTATTTATAAACCTGAATACCTTGACTAATATAGTGGGAAATATACTGATACACTTGAGAAACATAAGCGCTGGGAGACATTTTATTTTAATTTTCAACCCAGCAGGTGTACTCATCACTCACTGACATTTTAAAAGATCCACAGGTGGAGCTAATTATTTTACTTGTGATTCTGTAAGGAGATCTGGAAAACATGCACTGTGTGGGGTCCTGAGGACAGAGTTTGAGAACCTGTGATATAGAGTTGGCATTTCAAAGCCTTAGCAGAAGATGGTGTTATTAACAAATCTTGCGTCACTACAGAATATGCATCGCACCGATAGCAATCTGTATTTTCCTTTATTAGAAGTAATTTTCTTTAACAGAAAATCAGATACATTGCAGAAACAAAGGAAAAGTGTAAACGCTTCTAGCACAAGACTATTGGTACACTATGGTATGCCGGCGGTCGGGCTCCCGGCGACCAGCATACCGGCGCCGGGAGCCCGACCGCCGGCTTACCGACAGTGTGGCGAGCGCAAATGAGCCCCTTGCGGGCTCGCTGCGTTCGCCACGCTACGGGCACGGTGGCGCCCAACGCTATTTTATTCTCCCTCCAGGGGGGACGTGGACCCCCACGAGGGAGAAAAAGTGTCGGTATGCCGGCTGTCGGGATTCCGGCGCCGGGATCTCGTCAGTCGGCATACTGAAGACCACTCCAAGACTAACTCATGATACAGGTGATCTTATGTTGTGTATATGTTCTGTGTGATCGATCATGTGTTGTGTCGAACTACTGTTTGTTGATTGTCTTCTCATTGTCGAGCTCATGTCTGTCGTTCTTAATGTTATGTCGATCTATGGGTTGTCGATCTTACGTGGTCGATGTAACCATTGTCGATCAAACGCTTGTCGATTCATCGACCAGATCCCGTAACCCATAGCATCAGAGCATACTGCACTACAGCCAGCAGGGAAGATGAAAGAGGTGATTGAACAAAGACAAGTGGTGGAAAGCTGAAACCAATTTATTTCAATGTCTATTTAATGTATACTATAGAGAGGGGGAAAAGAGGCAATTTGCCAATCATGTTTAATAACAGAACAAGACAAATAGTGATAAAAAGGAGAAAAGTTACAAACCGATGAATATGAACAACGCTTCTACGCTATCCAGATGCTTTGCAACAGAAAAAAAAAAATATATATATATAAATTTTGCATCATGTAATAACAAATCAGAACGTTATCCTGAAAGTTTTCAGCCATGTGTGTACATGTCCCTTTTTAAAACACATTTCTTAATAGAAAGACTTGTACAGCTTTTATTAGTCCCAAAAGATTGGTTAAACACTTGTACAAAATGTCAGGAACAGGAGAAACTTAAAAGAAAAAAAACCTAAATAAATCTACATTTGAATTATACATACTCACATCCAATGAAGGAAAACCTGGAACACAGAAAACTATAGAGAGATGGGTGGAGGGAATGAATCTTCCCCATTTCAGTGAATTTCAGGAAAAGCAACAGAATGCCATAAACTTTCCCTCCTCAAAGTGAAAGACAAATTAGAATATTTTATAATTTAGGTCAATGTCGTTTCTGAAAAGAATCTGGGATGAGTTGGTGCGCCATCAAGTGGAAGGCGGATGGTAATACTGTCCAAAATTCCAGTTGTTCTGATAGCTGTAATCCTAAAATAACAAATAAATAAGCACTGAATAGGTATGACGATATTTTTTTTCCCAGTATCCTCGTTAACAGGTGAGCATTAATAGGCGCTCGTGTGGAAAACACACTGCACGCCCCACCTCTAATATGAAGCTTTGCTTGGGCACGGATACGAAGTGCTAATACTTCCAGAATATTACAATGCTACAGTATAAACCATAGGCCTACTACAGGGCAGATCTAGGTGGCCTTTAAATTGGAAATTCCCTTGGAGAGTGTCATTAGGTCGACCATGGAAATTCGGCATGCATCAGGTCGACAGGGACAATATGTCGACATGGTCCCCCCCCCCCCACTTGTTTTGGAGTCGGTTTCTTCGTAAAAAGTGACAGAGAACCCCAATTAGTGCACCGTGTCCCCTCACATCGCTCGCCATGCTTGGGCAAGGTGCCTCACTCCTAGTCCATGTGGATCGTCAAGTATGAAAAAGTCCACAAAATGAAAGAAAAAAAAAAGTGAAAAACTCATGTCGACCTTTTGATCTGTCGACCTAGTACATATCGATCTAATGACCCTGTTGACCTATTGACTATGTCAACCTGATGACTGTCGACCTAACGACCGTATCCCAAGGAGACAGACTTCAGTGCTCATTTACCAAGATATGGCTTCAGGAAACCCTTGGGTTTCCTGGCTCTGAAGGTGGTCACAATTTGTTGAGAAGAGGCTGCAACTCAATACTTAGGAAGAGCGGGAGGTCTACAAAACAATGTTCATTGTTTCACAAGGCAGTCAATGTAGTCTAGGGAAGAGGACTACTCCCACCACTCAAGAGAGGGGGCAGATGTATTAAGCCTGGAGAAGTGATAAAGCGGTGATAAGTGCAAGGTGATAACGCACCAGCTAATCAGCTCCAATATGTAAATGGACAGTTAGGAGCTGATAGGCTGGTGCGTTATCACCTTGCACTTATCACTGCTTAATTACTTCTCCAGGCTTAACCCCTTCAGTGGAGTTTCCAATTTAAATTGGCATGAGAACGGGTGGCTGAAGGTGCGGGGAAGGGCGAGTAAAGGGGCAGGGCGAAGTTATCGCCTGGCGATCGCCAGCCCCAGCGCTGATTCCCGGCTGCCTTGCGGTGCCCGGGAATCAGCATTAGCCATTATACAGTTAAGCCTGCTCCCCTGCCTGCGGGCTTAACGCCATAATGGAGTATGCTGATTCCCGGGCGCCGTACGGCTGTCCCCAGGGAATCAGGAAGCAGTATGCACGGAAGATTTCCGTGCATACCACTAAAGCGGTTAATACATCAGCCCTAGAAAGTGCTATACATACATACATACATACATACACATATACATACATACATACATACATACATACATACATACATAGGAACAAAACCACCATTTAAAAACAAGCAAAAGTTATCCATCAATAGAGAAACAGCATGTACTTCTAGAATTTCAGCCTGCACTGACTGACCTGACAACATATAGCTGATCAGTAATACACATACCTGGTACCAGTTGCTATAGTTATAAGCTTGTTGCCCAGCAGCGTTGGGGAAAGTGGCACCGGCCACTGGGCCAGCAGCCATCACTCCACTTTCCTCTGTGTGCAATCGTTTTGCATCTGGCTGTTCCAACCTGCAAAGGAAAAAACAAAAATAAAATCCGTACCTCCCTAAACCACAAATCATGAAAGGTCCTTAACTACGTGGCAGGGGTGGTTGTATCAGATGTGAACACACTTTCTCTGATGCGACAATGTCAGATGTGTGCAATTATGGCAGCTGCTGGAAGATAAATGAGGTGGCGAGTGGATGAAGGCGTTATGACCTAGGCAAAGTAACGGTATTTCGAATGTTGGTCGTCTACTAACCGACACGGTGGATAAAAGTGCTCTGACCAATTCTTACGTTCTAATAATTTATACAGGTTGAGTATCTCTTATCCAAAATGCTTAGGACCAGAGGTATTTTGGATATGGGATTTTTCCGTATTTTGGAATAATTGCATACCATGAGATATCATGAGGATAGGACCCAAGTCTATGCACAGAATGCATTTATGTTTCATATAAACCATATACACAGCCTGAAGGTCATTTAATACAATATTTTTTTATAACTTTGTGCATTAAACAAAGTGTGTCTACATTCACACAATTAATTTATGTTTCATATACACCTTATATACACACAGCCTGAAGGTCATTTAATACAATATTTTTAATAACCGAGTATTAAACAAAGTTTGTGTACATTGAGCCATCAGAAAAAAAACGTTTCACTATCTCACTCTCACTCAAAAAAGTCCGTATTTCGGAATATTTGGATATGGGATACTCAACCTGTACTTAACTCTAAATATTTGTTTCTTCTAAACGTAACATGACAGTCGTCCACTCGCCTCTTCAAATCTTATAGCAGCAACCGTGCTCAGCTTGCCCCTTCAATCCACAGAAGAGAGATCCACATACAATCTTTCTGCAGATCGAGCTCACAGGGCAGCTGTTTCACCCCCAGCCACACAGATTTTATGGGTGACTCCGGGCTCACTGCACCTCCCACTCTCCCCAAGCTGCAGCGACAGGCAATCCTCAGAAACACCCAACCACAGCTGCTGGTCCTTGCTCTTACTGGACTGTGATGTCTAGCAAGAAGTGTTAGTAAGAGCTAAAAGTAAAAAACAAAAACACCCACACCAGACCTGGTCATATTTACAAAAATATCCCCAAAACAGTTCTCAAATTATAAAAACAGCCGCTTACATATTTAAACCTGATCGATTATCATTTTGTTAACTAATAAGCATATCTGTTTGTAAATACATGGGCAGGTTAAACAATATAGCAGTAGGTTCGTAGATATTTTACATGAAGCAGCAGCCTATTCAATGTGACGTTAGCATTCACATGGGGGCAAAATACAAAACCAATCACATCAATCTGAACCCTCCATATTTTGAAACAAAGGGGCAGATATATGAACCTGGAAACGGCATAAAGTGATAAAGCAGGGTAAAGGGCAAGGTGAAAACGCACGAGCCAATCAGCTCCTATCAATTTACATATTGGAGCTGATTGGCTGATGCGTTGTCACCTTGCACTTACCACTGGTTTATCACTTCCTTATGCAGTCTCCAGGTTAATACATCTGCCCCAGGGTGACTAGTCTCTCTCTGAAGTGTCCCAGTACATCGCCGTTACAAATGTAATGCCAGCCAATGACATCACATTCACAGACTGGGCAATCATTAAACATGACAGAACAGAGCAATGCTGCAGTCGAAATCCCTGCCATCTCCCTCCTGGGAGGAGAAGGGTCAGGAGGAATTCCATCCTGCTCACGCTCACTAATGCTGTATGGCCGATCAGGGCGCCGAACTTATATTTATATCAGTAGCAGGCATTGTTAGGCTTTCTGTGCATTCAGGCTCACTGAACACAGGATAAATGCAGCACTGCTTTGTATCGGTGGCGGAGGTTGTTCATAGTGGAGTTCTGTGAATACCGAGCAGCGGGCGGTCGGGCAGATGTGGGTGGGCAAGGAAAGCCTTGTATGCAGGCAGGAACTGGAAGATGTGTATACAGGCGTGTGGCCTGGCTGGGTGGTGAGACGCGGTGGCCGTGACCTATGATATCACATCGTTTTCAAGGCATAGGTCACGTCCGGAGCATGAATGATCCTCTAAGAAGAGCCCGGGCCAACAGTTCACTCTGAAGTAGCAGGAAGCTGCTCTGGCTCCACGGCACACCTTGCAACTGGTCGCGGCACACTGGTTGAAAAAGCCTGGTGTAGAGTAAGAGCCACTGGAGCCCTCCTGAGTGCAATACCATTGAGGTGCATTGGAGCTATGACAAAATACTGATTACATGCGCAATAAGTCCGGCCATTCGTTCCTGGGTAATCAGTTTTAGCAATAGCATAAAAGGATTGATATACAGACTGTTGATTTATAAGAACTGATAGACCTTCATGCAGCTGCACATGTTGCAGTGTCAGCAGTATTACAGCAACATAGTAACAGTGATAGAGGGAAAGTAACCATTTCACTGATTAGAGACTAGGGGGCAGATGTATTAACCTGGAGAAGGCATAAGGAAGTGATAAACCAGTGATATGTGCAAGGTGATAAAGGCAGCAGCCAATCAGATCCTAACTGTTAATTTACATATTGGAGCTGATTGGCTGGTGCGTTTATCACTTCCTTATACCTTCTCTAGGTTAATACATCTGCCCCTAGATGTTGAGCACATGCAATAATATATAATAACATTCTACCAAGTAGCATAAAATACCACTGAAGGTGTTTATCCCATACAGCAGGGGTGGGGAACCTCAGGCCCGCGGGCCGTATAAGGCCCGCAAAGACACTTGATCCGGCCCTTCCAGGCTCACCTAACCAAGGTAGATGCCGGGCACCCACTGAGATTTTGTTACAAGCGGGCGACCGGCTTCTTCCCCTCAGCAGCAGCCGGAGGCAGGAGCTCACTCCTGAGCTCCGGCTTCCGGCTCTGGCAGTGTGCGTGCCTGTGCGGTGCTATGGGAGAGATGTCATGACGTCTCTCCCATAGTTCTGAGGAGCGTGCAGCCAGGCAGAGGGCAAGGGTCCGGAAGCAGGAGCGTGGCTGGCGAGTATTGTGTTTTTTCTTTCTTTTAATATGTGTGTGTGTGTGTGTGTGTGTGTGTGTGTGTGTGTGTGTGTGTGTGTGTGTGTGTAAGCGGCACTTCTAGGGGTCATATCTAATTGGGGAATATCTACTGAGGGCAGGCTAATTTTTAAGTTGATAATTTTTGTATGGCTCCCGAAGGATTTTAGAAATATCCAAATGGCCCTTAGTAGAAAAAAGGTTCCTCACCCCTGCCATACAGAGACAAATGTGTCATATGTATGATTCATACAGTTGTCACATACTAGTCAAGTTTCAGTTGCAAAACTGATTTGTTTAATGAGATACAAGCGACACGGTCAACTGACTGAAATTAGAAAAACAGACCATCACACAGAGGCCAATAGGCCCACTAGTCAGTCAGTGAGAAATATTTAACCAATGGCAGCAATATAAAGTATTACATCTACTATAAGAAGTGTCCCCTCTGTGCCAATTCACAAGGATTCAAATACATAGTACTATACCTGTATCAGCAACTATAATATGAGGAATTATTTAATTACGTACTAAAGTTCTATATAACGCTGTATAAATAAATGGATAGTACAATTAGCAATCTATGTTAAGAATTGCATGTAGAAAATCATGTGATTGGGCAACGTTGACAGCGGTGACTGAGAACATCTGCGCACTGCCACTGATATTGCATAGAACGCACTGGAGCACTTAAAGGCGGATTCTGCCAGCATCAGTGATTATATTAGGGACCATATAACGTTATAATACTCTATTAAGCAACATTGACAGCAGTGACTGAGAATGTGTGCTCTTATTTACTAGATATAGCAGATGCCACGAAGAGGGGACACTAGCGATTATCAATGTAAATGCACTGGAACATACAATAGAACCTGATATAAATCACTGACCAATAGTAATCTTACTGGACCCGACTTATATAATACCTTATCGAATGAATCTAGAATTAATCCCTGGATAATTATTGAGAAATGTATATGAGATTCATGTGTGTTGAGAAGAATTGGTTGGGATAAACATTTATTGACTAACACAATTAACCTCATTGGAGGTCATAGTACCCAGGTCACACTATTGCACAACACAGAGCACAGTGTGTGGTTTTAAAGATTTATGTTGCACTTTGTTTATTTGCATGTAGTTTTAATATTTCACAGTTACAGGCCTTTTAATAGTATACAAATAAAAGTTACATTTTACATGGCTAATTAATTCTAAATTAGTGCGCCACTCCAAGTCCAATTTATTTTTCTTTTTGTTAACTAGCCCTCCTGAGTTCCAGGGAACGTGAAACAGAGGCTCTACAAGTAGCAGCTCCCCCCCTCCCCACACCCCCTTCCTTTGGTTGCTTTGCACAACTGACAGCAAAACACTCAAAAGCACTCCCATATGGAAGAACCATGAAACTGCTGCGAAAACCTCAAAATAAATAAAACAAACCGATTAAAAAGGCTGCCATGTGCAATTCATTTAAACGGACTGTCAATGTGAGGGCATTACATAAAGAGGTGCGTTTAAAATTCAAAAAGATCCAGTGTGTCTAACCTGCTGGACCGGCCGATATACCCCATGGTCAGCAGTGTGCCTCAAATTGAAGAGAAACATCTGCATCTCCCAGCGGTTACACTATGTATATAAAAATAGGACTTTAAATACCAACCGGTAAATCCTTCTCTCGTAGTCCATAAGGGATATTGGGGACACATTAGTATAGACGGGGTCCAAAGGAGCCAGTGCACTGTAAATTTCTTCCTCTTGGTGTGCTGGCTCCTCCCCTCTATGCATCCTCTCACAGCTCAGTTATAGGTAAAACAGTGCCCGGAGGAGAAATGACATACTTGAGAGAAGGAACATAATAAATATAAGGGTGGTGAGGTTTACACACCAGCACACCATAACATAACTTGGCCATCAACAGCTGGCAACATAAACAGCTGAACAGGTGACAGAAAACCTGCAGAAAGTCACCACAGAGGTGGGCGTCCAATATCCCTTATGGACTACGAGAAAATAGGATTTTGGTACTTACCAGGTAAATCCTTTTCTTTGAATCCATAGGGGGCACTGGAGTACTCTTGGGATATGGACGGGCGTAGCCGAACAAAGGCACTGAATATTCAAATTTAGGACCCTCCCCCCCCTCCATATCCCCAAGTACCTCAGTGTACTTTGCCAGTGTTTTTTACTGAGCGAACAGGATATAGAGAGGTTGACAATGGAGAATCCCTATAACATAACGGACAACCACAAAGTTGACTCGTAACCTTATTGTCAACTAAAAAGTTGACAGCTTAACCGATAGAACTTATAATTTGAACCAACCGGTGAAAATGTGTTACCATAAGCTCCTTTGAGCTTAATACCATCCAAGTTAAATTTGTTCACTAAGCTCCCTTGAGCTTAAAACAACCCAGGTAAAACTGCTCTGGGTGGGCGTCCAGTGCCCCCTATGGATTCAAAGAAAAGGATTTACCTGGTAAGTACCAAAATCCTATTTTCTTTATCATCCACTAGGGGTCACTGGAGTACTCTTGGGACGTACCAAAGCTTCCCTCGTGGGCGGGAGAGCTGTTTGATACTTGTAACAGTAGGCAGCCAAAGCTAAATGCTGATGGCGCCACCATTTATAACGTGTAAACGTGCAGTGGTGCACTGAAGGCTATGTAGCCGCGTCGTAGACTCTCCACGACCCGCTGGGTCTGACATTCCCACAGAACCTGTGGAATGAACTATTACTGACGTAGGCGATTGTAACTTAGCCTTAAAGTAAGCCTGACTTGTAGTCATTATTATTCAACTGGATAATGTCTGCTGAGAAACTGGCTAACCCCAGTTTACAGTATCATATATAACAACAACGTATTCATATCACGTACTGTAGACGTTCGGTACATATATAAACGCGTAACGCGTGTACCTCATTCAGAATTTTAGAATGTGCTGTCCACACAGGAACCACTATTGGTATATTGATGTGAAGAATACGAAAGCGGATTTCGTCCGAAGATCTGCTTTGTCATGAGAAAACTCAAATACGGTGGCTTGGAATACAAGGCACCCAAATATGAAAACAAACCTCTTGTCGAAGCACCATTGCCGAAGGCAAGGCTAGAAGAAAAATGTTTTCCAAAGTGAGAAACTTAATCCCCATTTGTTGAAAGGGTTCCAAAATATGAAACTGTAAGAAAATCTAAACCCAACCTCAAAATCGCCTGGCGCTGTAGGTGGGATAAATAGAGTCTGAACTTTGGTGACACCTTGTAGAAAGATGTTGACAGACGCAAATAGAGGCAAACGCTTTGAAAATAAGTTTACCACACAGATACCTGCCCTCTTAGTGCAGATGAACGCAGTTTGCCATCCCATCCTGTTTAACAGAATACGGGTACTTGAAGTATGATGTTGGAAACTTCCGAGGTTTACACCCTATGTAAGCACACGAAATTTTTTTATTTTTTTTTTTTAGTCATGAGCTGCCTTAAGCGGCTTAGTATTTCGTGACATGGTTGGTATAACCGATACTGTAATGCTCTATTTTTTTAAGAGGGCGGTCTGAACCCTCACCCCGTCAACCGCAGCTGCGGTACATAGATAATAGGTACATAGGTAACTATGGGTAAAAGAACGTTCCCTGATGTAACAGGTTGGACGTATTATGAGCGGGCCAAGATCGTGTGCAAGTATTCCTTGAAAATTCGAGAAGCAAACTTCTCTGAAACCCATGAGATACCACCAGTATGACACTGAC
The DNA here is from genome assembly GCF_028390025.1 of Pseudophryne corroboree. NCBI lineage: Eukaryota > Metazoa > Chordata > Amphibia > Anura > Myobatrachidae > Pseudophryne > Pseudophryne corroboree. The sequence continues at coordinate 171,484,097 of NC_086455.1, read as the reverse complement.
GAACTGTCTTCTGATCCGTTTTGGCAACGAAGAAAGAAGCGGACAATGGTGGAGCCAGATACACGATGCTGAATGACCCCATGAATGTGATGTACACATACTGAGCTTTTGTAATTGTGGCGAGATGCCCTCATGTATACCTGAGGGTAACCCCCTTCTGTGGACTCACATATGAAACACCTCTGGATTTAATGTCCAGTTTTTAAGATCCAAACCCTGACGGTTGAGATCGCCTGTCTAACAGATGTCCACTCACGGATTGATGTCTTGACATTTTCACATAATAGCGTTCTGAGCCATTGAAGATTTGAGTTACCTACCGCCTTGCCATGCGGCTTATTGGTTCTCACTGGTTGTTGAGTATGCAACTGCCTTTGCTTTGTTTGACTGCTTAAGGGCAGCGTGAGCCAGGCATGAAAAAACAAAATTACATGAAACTCACGGTTGTTCCTCTCCACAGAAATCTTTAGTAAAAAACGAAAGATTTATTTGTTATGAAGAGAAACCAGAGTCTATCCCTGGTCAGACTGAAAGCGAATCATTTATTGCATTGTAAAATGCACAGAGATGTAGGACATTTATCTATTGCATTGTAAAATGCACAGAGTTCTAGTACCTTTATCGACAGGAATCTGTCGTGTTTTAGAACCTTTGCGTTGATTTTAACTACAAATCCTGACTCTCTGTGACTGTCGTCCAGAGTATACGCACCCTTGTCCCTCTGTGGGAAACGCGATTGAAGGGTGGTGCACTAAATTGAAAACACATCTTTATTCTTAATAATTGAATACACCAATGTACCGCTAGTGTGCGTGTACTTTTGTTCTTGTTGGTGTAGTAGGTAAAAGTCTTTGATTTACCGTATTTATAATCTTACCTAGGAATTGACATCGTTTAGACAGACTTAGATGTGATTGTTTTCGAACTTAATCTGCTACCGCAGTATAACTTAGTAGCGCAAGATAGAGGAACTTTGTTGATACATAGTTCTTATGTGAGATGAGCTATTATTCCAACATCACTTTGGTAAATACCGGAAGCGATAAGCAACGGTATAAATGAAATGGTTAATGGTTGTGGCGATTTTCAAACGCTAGAACCTATGATGAAGAAACCGGACTGGGTAAATACGCATTGTGAAGATCAAATGCAATTATACAATTTTGTGGCTGCAATAAGCAAAAACTAACTGCAGAAAATCCATTTTCTAACTGTAGTAAATGACTTGCTGATTGATATTGCAACGGAGCTGTTTGATTTTGCTCAAACAGAGGGGAATAAGTAACTTTGACTCTGTTGGCGTACTATTGCCTGGTTTATAAACCAGCAAAGACTAAATGACAACCTGCCAAACCGTTCGCCAGAAGCAGTTTTGTACTCTAAGCTGTAAATAGCTGAGACATATATGAGTTGAAGTCATGAAACCTCGCAAATGTAACATGAAAAGACGCACTTCCACAATTGTAAAAGAGGTCATCAAACCACTGGCTTGCTGACTGTAACGTCCTGTCGTTACAAGGCGTGACTGTTTCTTATAAAGGAATAAAACACCGTTACAAGTATACTGTATGCGCTAATGGCAGAATATCCTATAGGGATAAAATGCCGTTACACATATATCAAATTCAGGCGCAAACAAGCTCTGGCCTTGTCGCGCTTAACTAGCGACAATGAAAATAACCGGCGTTAGCAGAAGCTTTACAGATATACTCTGCAGCTTTTTTGAACCGTGATCGGCATGGTTTCATACATAGATTCTAGTGACCCAAATGTATCTGTGGTTTTTATAATGTTTGACAGAAACGCATATACCAATGGCGGATCGCGTCCTTTTGGAAACGATTATGTATGGTTGTCCAAAACCCCGCACTATCTGAATGCTGGACTAATGTACCCTTCTCACTTGTAGTTATCGGTGTGAGATTTGACATAGAATCGTGCATTAAATTATAAGACTAGTGAAATAAACACTCTGGTACCCAAAGGAAAATTGTCACTTTGGAAAGATTGTCTTTTGTTAGCGCTGGCGGAGTTATTCTGAGACTCCGATTACCGCTGTTTTAATTTGAATTGCCAATGTTAACATTTTTAGTCTGCACTAGAGCCTTATTTGCTATGTAGACAGACATCATAATAGGCAACAGACAGACACTTGCACGACTTAATAACATTATTATATGGCATATATATCTATATATATATGTTATTGCTGAACAGCATATTTATTAGGAAACTAAAGTGTTCTTTATGTGAAAAGCAGTTCACATAGGCATGAAACCCGAACCAAATTCCTACTAACACCCCTGCGCCTTCTGGTGGCTTAAAGATGTAGGGCAGGAATGTTCTAGATTATCCTGAAGTAAAAAATTCCCACTAACACCCCTGCGCCTCCTTGTGGAGTAGAGGTGTATGGTCTGGAATTATAACTGGAAAACCAGCAATGATTAAAATGGCCGTCATGCCATGCTTTCACAGAAAATCACAGTACAGGTTACTTGCTGCAGTTTTAATATAGGCTTAATAACCTATTATACAGTTACTATTATACAGTGATAACCCAGGTGTAGGATACAGTAAAATATATGCATTTAGTCAATTAATATGAGCACTGCCTGCAGTGTATTTATCTTGCAACCTTAACCAAAAATAACAGAAAACATGGTTAAACGTGCAATAGGTTATGCCACTGATAACCCATTGCCAGCCAAAGCCTCATATATATATTATATATATATATACAAAGTGTTTACACATATAATCACAGTTCATACTGATATTATAGACAGTTCTGCCAGCAAAAGCTTCATTATATATTATATATATAAAACGTGCTGAAACATATATCACAGTACACATGTTTAAAGTGCTGCGCTGCTTGTTTATTTTGAACCCATGCAGCCTTTGCTGCTGCTATGGGTATTATTCCCCCTCCCCCCCCCTGCATCCCCATGTTACCTGCAGCGTACGGGGATCGGGTGCAGGGAGAGCAGGAGAGCCTGTATGTAGCGCCGGGGAGCTGACCGGAAGCTCCTTCCTACAGCAGTACACAGTCTCCCTGTGTCTGCGGTGTTTCACTGGGAGAGTGGCCGGCGTCCTTGAGTGACGTGCGGCCACTCTTTAGTACCCAGGAGAGTCTCGGCGGCGTGTAGCGGTGCCGGGCCATCCGAGCAGTGAGAGCGGCCGGCGTCTGAGTGACGTGCGGCCGCTCTGCTTAGTTCAGCGCCCGGAGAGTGTCGGCGGCGTGTAGCGGTGCCGCATCAGAGCAGTGAGAGCGGCCGGCGTCTGAGTGACGTGCGGCCGCTCTGCTTAGTTCAGCCAAGGAGAGTGTCGGCGGCGTGTAGCGGTGCCGGGCCATCAGAGCAGTAAGAGCGGCCGGCGTCTGAGTGACGTGCGGCCGCTCTGCTTAGTTCAGCGCAGGGAGAGTCATGTACGAGTGAGGTGGAACTTCATATATAAGAAGTGGTCCTTACTACTTCAGCGGGACCCGTCAGCGGCGTGCTCAGCGGCGGCCAGCTCCCTGTACAGTATAACACTCACACAGCAGGGCGGCAGCGTGAGCTGACCGCCCTGACACCCATACCTTGCTCCATCCTGGCTGTGACGAGCTCTCTGTAAGCTCCGTTTCAGTCCTTCTTCCAGCTCTTTGTCTCATCCTGGCTGTAACGGATCTTCTTTCTGTAAGCTCCGTTCAGCTTGCAGGAGACAGTGGCTGCCTGTGGCTGTGAGGGTGCTCTTTGTGAGGACCAACACGCCATGCGCTGCCCTATAGCGCCTGTGGCTGTGAGGGTGCTCTTTGTGAGGACCGACACGCCATACGCTGCCTTGCAGCGGCACCATCCCGGACCCAAGTTTTTCCAGAAACTGGGACGGGAAGTGTAAAAATTAAAAATAAAAATCTTCTGAAAAGTGGCCATTGCCACAAGCCGATGTTCATCTGTGAGCACCGAAAAAACACTGGCAAAGTACACTGAGGTACTTGGGGATATGGAGGGGGGGGGAGGGTCCTAAATTTGAATATTCAGTGCCTTTGTTCGGCTACGCCCGTCCATATCCCAAGAGTACTCCAGTGACCCCTAGTGGATGATAAAGAAAAGGATTTACCGGTAGGTATTTAAAATCCTATTTTCTCTAGCATCCATAAGACATATTGGGCACACATTAGTACGATGGTGATGTCCCAAAGCTTCCAGAACGTGCGGAGACGTCTGCAGCACCGCTTGCCCAAACTGGGTATCCTCTTTGGCCAGGGTATCAAACTTTTAGAACTTCACAAAGGTGTTCTTCTCCAACCAGGTAGCCGCTCGGCACAGTTGCAGGGCAGAGACTCCTCAGGCAGCCGCCCAGGAAGACCCCACTGATCTTGTAGAGTGGGCCTTCAGAGACTGTGAAACAGGTCAGGCTGCCAACACATAGGCTTGCTGAATAGTGAGCCAAAGCCAACAAGAAATGTGACTGCTTTGAAGCAGGGCAATTTTTCAGTGCGTTATATAGCACGAACAAAGAATCCGTCTTTCTGATCCGAGCCGTCCTCTTAACATAGATCTTCAAGGCTCGCACAGCATCCAATGCCTCCGGAGGGGCAGAGGCTCCAGAACTTGACGTGATCACAATAGGTTGATTCAAGTGTAACGCAGAGATGACATTCGGCAGGAACTGCTGCCTAGTCCTGAGCTCCGCAATGTCCTCATAAAAGACCAAGTATGGACTTTTAAACGATAAGGCCCCCAATCCCGAGACACGTCTAGCAGAAGGCAGGGCCAGTAACATCACCGTCTTCCACGTGAGGTAGTTGTCTTCTACTGTCAGAGGTTCAAACCAGGAGGAGGACTGCAGAAATCGTAATACCAAATCCTAAGGTGCTGTAGGCGGCACAAACGGAGGTTGTATGTGAAGCACAACCTTGCAAGAAGGTCTGAACTTCAGGCAGTATAGCCAACTTCTTTTGGAAGAAGAGTGAAAGAGCTGAAATCTGGACCTTAATGGATCCCACACGTAAGCCCTGATCCACTCAAGCCTGCAGGAAACGAAGAAATCTTGCCAAGTGAAATTCAGCAGATGGATATGTGCGTTCCTCGCACCAGGAGACATATCTCTGCCAGATATAATGATAGTGTTTTGACATCAAAGGCTTCCTGGCCTGCACCACAGTGGCAATTACCTTTTTTGAAAGTCCCTTGTGAGCTAGGATGTTCCGCTCCACTTCCATGTCGTCAAACGAAACCGCCGTAAGTCCGGGTAGACGAACGGTCCTAGTTGAAGATCTCTTCTGAGTGACAGAGGCCAAGGGTCTTCGACAGACATGGCCAGAAGACCTGCGTACCACGGTCTCCGGGGCAAGCAGAATTGCTTGTACTCCTTGATGCCGGATCCTCTTGAGCTCCCTTGGGATCAACGGAATCGGAGGAAATATGTAGACCAGTTGGTAAGGCCAAGGCGACGTCAGCGCATCCACTGCGCATGCCTGAGGGTCTCTGGTTCGCGAGCAATAGCAACGAAGTTTCTTGTTGAGGCGAGATGCCATCATGTCGATCTAATGGCAACCCCAACTGTCGATCTGTTGAAACACCTGAGGATGTAGGCCCCACTTGTGGGTGAAGATCGTGGCAACACAGGAAGTCTGCTTCCCAGTTATCCACTCCCGGAATGACGATTGCAGACAGTGCTATTGCATTTCTTTCCGCACAGTGGAGTATTTTTGATACTTCTCGTATGCAGGCCCGGCTTTTTGTCCCTCCTTGTCGATTGATGTACGCCACAGCCGCAGCGTTGTCAGACTGTATCTGGATTGCCTGATCCCGGAGCAGAAGGGAGGTCTGAATCAGAGCATTGTAGATAGCCTGAAGTTCCAGGATGTTGATTGGAAGTAGGGCCTCTTGGCAGACCACCTGCCCTGAAACTGCACCCCTGGGTGACAGCACCCCATCATCTCAGACTCATCCGTCGTGAGTAGGATCCAGTCCTGAATTCCGAAGGGTCGACCTTCCCGGAGATTGGAAGACTGCAGCTACCACAGGAGTAAAATCCTGGCCTGGGGTGACAGTTGAATCATCCGGTGCATCTGAAGATGGGAACCGGACCACTTGTTCAGGATGTCCAATTAAAAGGGCCTGGCATGGAACCTTTCATACTGAATGGCCTCGTACAAGGCTACCATCTTTCCCAACAATCTTATGTGTATAACCTACGAAGCAACTTAACCCACACATATAATAGATCTTCTGAAGGTATAGACAGTAAGTGTGTAGGACTCCTGATGCTTGGAGATCCGTATTTCAGTAGAGAATTAGATCTACAGCAATAGGGAAATTAAGATTAAAGCAACCACATATACTCAAAGATAATTTTTATCTGAAATTGGGTGATATGTGCATTCATTTGAATCTATAGTCCACATATTTATTCTGCACAAGGGGGAGTACCCGCCAGATGGTAATCTTCATGGAGTGAAGAAGATACACACATGAAGAGTAAACATTTAGACCACTGATGTAATATAGCGGGTTCCAACATCATAGATTGTGACAGCCTTTTTGATATTGGATAAAGACTATTGATATACAAGTCATCTCAGCAACTCCTAAGAATCAGACGTGAAACACATGTGGACACGTTTTTAACTCTTTATTCACATTTTTCCAGTCTTTTCACATGTGTTAGTACTGTCATTTTATCTCTTATGTTTCACTGCTGTTCAGGACGATATCCAACTCTATTTTAATGCATATCAAATAAAGGTTATATTTTAGAATAAATTCATATCTCCTCAGTGCGTCAACAATACAGACTTCCTTCTGTTTCTTTCCTCTTACATTCTAGTTTCAATACCCTGTAGTTGATAACACCCCCTGAGTACATTTAATAATATATGATATAGGAAAGGGGTTTGCCAAGTGAATGTATGGTGATGAATCACATACACTCACAAGAAATACAATAAACAAATACACAGTGAGTGTGCAGATACCCAATCTGTGTGCCAACAATCTTATGCAAATATGAATGGATACTCGAATCGGTGGGAGAACCATGCAAATCATTTCCTGGACAGTTCTCACTTTGTCCTCTGGGAGGAACACTTTCTGCGCTACAGTATCCAGTAGCATTCCCAGAAACAGGAGCTGCTGAGATGGCTTCAGGTGGGACTTCTGTAAATTGAGGATCCACCTGTGGTGTGACAGAAGGTGGATAGTGCGATCTATATAGAACAGTAGGAGCTCCCTGGAACTCTTTTATCAGGAGATCGCCCAGGTAACAGGACGACGTTGACCCCCTGGACTCGGAGCTGAAACATTTCCGCCATCACCTTCGTGAACACCCTCGGAGCTGTAGACAGGCCAAAGGGTAACGCCTGGAACTGGTAGTGATCGTTCAGCAGGGCGAACCTCAGATAGGCCTGATGAGGAGGCCAAATTGGGATATGAAGGTAGGCGTCCTTGATATCCAGGGACGCTAGGAATTCCTGATGTTCCAGGCCTGCGATCACTGCTCTCAAAGATTTCATCTTGAATTTTAAAACCTTTAGGTAAGGATTCAAGGACTTCAGATTCAAAATTGGCCTCAAAGACCCATCTGGTTTTGGCACAATGAACAGACTTGAGTAGAAACCTTGTCCGTGCTGTTGCAGGGGCACTGGAACAATGACTTGGGACTGGACCAACTTTGTGATGGCCTGAAGTAGCGTAACAACCATATTTTTCAAAGCTGGTAAGCTTGACTTGAAAAATCGTTGGGGAGGAGCAGTCGAACTCCAGCTTGTAACCCGGAGAAATAAGGTTCCTAACCCAGGCGTCCTGGCAGCAACTATGCCAGATGTGGCTGAAAAGACATAACCGAGCTCCCACCTCGAGATCCTCCCAGGGCCGGCGGCCACCGCCATGCTGAGGTTTTTGCGGAAGATGAACAGGTGCTCTGTCCTTGAGAGCCTGCAATGGCTGGTTTCTTAGGTTTACCTCTGGTGCCTCTAGCTGCATTGGATGCACCTCTGGCCCTAGATCGAAGTCTGGTGGACAGAAAGGACTGAGTAGACAGTCCCGAATAGGTACGTCTAGCAGGCAGAGCCCCCGAGGGAAGAAACGTGGATTTCCCAGCAGTAACCTTGGAGAGCCATGCGTCCAATTCGCCTCCAAAGAGCCATTCACCTGTAAAGGGAACAGATTCCTCATTGCATTTGGAGTCAGCAATCCACTGACGCAACCATATGGCTCTGCGTGCTGACACTGCTATAGCAGTGGTACTAGCATTAATATTGCCAATCTCTTTTAGGGAGTCACAGAGGACTCTTGTGCCTTGAATGTGCTTTAGGAAAGTTACTGTAGTAACCAGGGTCATGTCACTTGAGACCCCCCTCCCGAATTTGAGCAGCCCAGGAACGAATTGCATGTGTCATCCAACAACCTGCAATGACCGGTCTTTGAGATACACCTGCAGCAATGTTGATAGATTTCAGTGTGGTCTCAATTTTTCTATCCCCCGGGCACTTTACTGTAAGGGAGCACAGAGCAGAGAGTACCGACTTCTTAGAGAGAGGCGAGAGACTGAAACGTCTACAGCCGGAGATTCTTCCCAGAACTTTCTGCCCTCAGGGGCAAAGGGCAATGTATGCTAAAACCGTTTTGACAACTGATATTTTTTATCTGGATTTTTCCAGGCTAGCTTAAATAAATCTAATTCTTTAGAATCAGGAAAAGTACCAGTCGGTTTGTCTTGAGGGAGGAAAAACGACTGCTGATTTGCAGCGTCCTCTAGGGGGAGCTTTAGCACATCCCTTATAGCTAAAATGAGGGGTAACCTGTGTAGGAGTGAAATCCCCACTTATTGGATCCACATCATCCTGTATATCAACATCAGTATCTGATAGAAGTGCAGGTAAAGCAAGTTTATGTGGACCTGCAGTAGATAAGGGGGGGGGGAGGAGATGGGGATCAGCAGCTCTGGCAGCTAGATCTGCTACTGCTTGTTGCAGTTCTTGTGTTTTGTGGGCATTTGCAGTGAGTTGAGATTACATTAGACATCATAGTATTGACTGCACCCAGCCAGGGGGGCTCGTGACCCTCCCCCACATTCTCAACGTTTTGCGAGGACCGACTACACTGCTCACATGAAATGGAACCAGACGAGAGTGGGGAGAATCTGGTGTTACACACACACTGCATAACCTGTGTTTTACCACGATGAAAAGTAACACTACACAAACAACACATACCATTTTTCAAAGCAAGCCTGCCCTATTGCATGTGAGAGGAGACACAGAGGAACAGAAGGAGCCAGCACACCCAACGCTAGAGCGCCCCAGTGAGGCAGTCAGCGTTTTTATATCAGTGAAAACTGTTTGCACATTTATTCCTACAAGAAATCGTTGTAAACAGTGGCTCTCCCCCTAGACTACACCCGGTACCAGTGATCCAGCGCGTGTCAGAGTCCGGAAGAGCTGTATGAGGCTGCTGCTTATGCAGAGGAAGGTGCCACAATGCAGCTGAGCCTGCTCAGATGTAGCTCTGCCCCCTGTAATGGCGTTGGAGCTACTGAATATATTTATACTGACCATGTCTCCAAAACATGCTGTAACCTTACATGAATGCTTCGTTCAGCCCATCGTTAGCCAGTTTTACACAAAAAAAGTTTACAAGAAAATGAGGAAAACTCTGGAGCTGACAGAGTGTGCATCTTCTCCTGGGGGCACTTTCTTCTAAACTGCCCGTGGGAGGGGCATAGAGGGGAGGAGCCAGCACACCCAGTTGAAAAAATTTAAAGTGCACTGGCTCCTTTGGACCCCATTTATACCCCGTCGTACTAATGTGTCCCCAATACCCCTTATGTATGCTAGAGAAAACATAACCACTACCTTTTGTTCCTGCACCATTTACATTTAATGTGACACTATGATAGAAGCTTCTGCAATGTCGTCTTTGTATTCGTTGAACATTATGTCTGTACATAGTAAGGATAAAAAGCCGCAATCTGCGTACAACTGTATCCAAGGACGTGAACACAGCAATGACCGAGGACATAAATACATGGCTCTAAAGCACAACTGGAAGTCCAAAAAACCCAAGATTTTAAACCTACCGGTAAATCTTTTTCTCCTAGTCCGTAGAGGATGCTGGGACTCCAGAAGGACCATGGGGTATAGACTGGCTCCGCAGGAGATATTAGCACTCTAAGACTTTAGAATGGGTGTGCACTGGCTCCTCCCTCTATGACCCTCCTCCAGATCTCAGTTAAAGAACTGTGCCCAGAGGAGACAGACAGTGCGAGGAAAGGATTTTTGTTAATCTAAGGGCGAGATGCATACCATCTCACACCATCCACACCGTATAACATGGTATATACTAAACCAGTTAACAGTATGAACAAAACAGCATCAGCCAGAGACTGATCTCAACTGTAACATAACCCTTATGTAAGCAATAACTATATACAAGCCTTGCAGAATTTGTCCGCATTGGGACGGGCGCCCAGCATCCTCTACGGACTAGGAGAAAAAGATTTACCGGTAGGTTTAAAATCTTATTTTCTCTTACGTCCTAGAGGATGTTGGGGACTCCATAAGGACCATGGTGTTTATACCAAAGCTCCAGACCGGGCGGGTGAGTGCGGATGACTCTGCAGCACCGACTGAGCAAACATGAGGTCCTCATCAGCCAGGGTATCAAACTTGTAGAATTTTGCAAAAGTGTTTGAACCCGACCAAGTAGCTGCCCGGCACAGCTGTAATACCGAAGAGCCCACCTTCCTAGTGGAATGGGCCTTTACCGAATTAGGTAACGGCAATCCAGCCGTAGAAGGAGCCTGCTGAAACGTGTTACAGATCCAGCGAGCAATAGTCTGCTTAGAAGCAGGAGCGCCAACCTTGTTGGCCGCATATAGGACAAACAGGGCATCTGTTTTCCTAACTTGAGCCGTCCAGGCTACATAAATTTTTAAGGCCCTGACTACATCAAGGGACTTTGAATCCTCCAAGTCACTCGTAGCCACAGGCACCACAATAGGTTGGTTCATATGAAACGAGGAAACCACCTTATGTAGAAATTGAGGAAGAGTTATCAACTCCGCTCGATCCACATAGAAAATCAGATAGGGGGCTCTTGTGAGACAAGGCCGCCAATTCGGACACCCGCCTTGCAGATGCCAAGGCCAACAACATGACCACTTTCCAAGTGAGAAATTTTAATTCAACCGTTTGAAGAGGTTCAAACCAGTGTGACTTAAGAAACTGTAACACCACGTTAAGGTCCCACTGGGGGCATAAAAGGAGGTTGGATGTGCAGCACTCCCTTTACAAAAGTCTGGACTTCTGGGAGAGAAGCCAAGTCCTTCTGAAAGAATATAGATCAGGCTGAAATCTGCACCTTAATGGAGCCTAACTTTAGTCCCATATCCACTCCTGTCTGAAGAAAATGGAGATAACGACCCAGCTGAAAATCTTCCGTCAGAGCATTCTTGGCTTCACACCAAGACACATATTTCCTCCAGATACAGTGATAATGCCTCGCTGTTACCTCCATCCTAGCTTTGATCAAAGTAGGGATGACTTCCCCCGAAATACCTTTCCTAGCTAGGATTTGGTGTTCAACCGCCATGCTGTCAAACGTACCCGCGGTAAGTCTTGGAACTCACAGGGCCCCTGTTGCAACAGGTCCTCCCTGGGAGGAAGAGGCCACGGATCTTCTGCGATCATTTCCTGAAGATCTGAATACCAGGCCCTTCGAGGCCAATCTGGAACAATGAGTATTGTCTGCACTCTTGTTCGTCTTATGATCCTCAATATTTTTGAGATGAGCGGAAGAGGAGGGAACACATACCGACTGAAAAACCCATGGTGTCACAAGGGCGTCCACCGCTACTGCCTGAGGGTCCCTCGACCTGGAACAATACATTCGAAGTTTCTTGTTGAGGCGTGACGCCATCATGTCTATTTGGGGAAGTCCCAACGACTTGTTATCGCTGCGAAAACTTATTAATGAAGACCCCACTCTCCTGGATGGAGATCGTGTCTGCTTCCCAGTTGTCCACTCTCGGAATGAAGACTGCCGACAGAGCGCTTATGTGATTTTCCGCCCAGCGAAGAATCCTGGTGGCTTCCGCCATTGCCACTCTGCTCCTTGTCCCGCCCTGGCGGTTTACATGCGCAACGGCTGTGACATTGTCTGACTGAATCAGAACGGGTAGGTTACAAAGAAGATTCTCCGTATGTCGTTGTATATGGCCCTTAATTCCAGCACGATGTGTAGACAAGCCTCCTGGCTTGTCCACAGTCCCTGAAAATTTCTTCCTTGTGTGACTGCTCCCCATCCTCGGAGGCTCGTGTCCGTGGTCACTAGAACCCAGTCTTGAATGCCGAACCTGCGACCCTCTAGGAGGTGAGCACTCTGAAGCCACCACAGGAGAGACACCCTGGCCATGGGGGACAGGCTTATTTTCTGATGTATTTGTAGATGGGACCCTGACCACTTGTCCAGAAGGTCCCACTGAAACGTTCTCGCATGGAACCTGCCGAAGGGGATGGCCTCGTAGGCCGCCACCATTTTTCCCAATACTCGAGTGCATTGATGAACTGACACTCTTTTTGGTTTTAGCAGGTCCCTGACCATGTTCTGGAGTTCCTGGGCTTTTTCCGTTGGGAGAAAAACCCTCTTCTTTTCCGTGTCCAGAACCATGCCCAAAAATGACAGTCGAGCCGTCGGAATCAACTGCGACTTTGGTAGATTTAGGATCCAGCCGTGTTGTTGCAGCACTCTCAGGGAGAGCGACAAGCTTTTCAGTAATTGATCTCCCGATCTCGCTTTTAATCAGGAGATCGTCCAAGTATGGGATAATTGTGACTCCTTTGCCTGCACAGGAGCAGCATCATTTCCGCCATTACCTTGGTGAATCTGAAACTGGTAATGACAATCCTGTACAGCGAATCGCAGGTACGCCTGATGAGGGGGATAAATGGGGACATGAAGGTATGCATCCTTTATGTCTAGTGATACCATAACATCCCCCCCTTCCAGGCTGGAGATTACTGCCCGGAGAGATTCCATCTTGAATTTGAACCTTTTCAAATACAGGTTCAGGGATTTTAGATTCAGAATGGGTCTGACCGAGCCATCCGGCTTCGGGACCACAAACAGGGTTGAATAGTACCCTTTTCCCTATTGCATTAGGGGAACTTTGATAATCACTTGCCGTTGACACCGCTTTTGAATGGCAGCTGAAACTATTTCCCTCTCTGAGGGAGAAGCTGGCAAAGCCGATTTGAAAAATCGTTGAGGAGGCACTTCTTCGAACTCCAGCTTGTAGCCTTGGGATACAATTTTGATCGCCCAAGGATCCAAATCCGACTGAACCCAGACCTGGCTGAAGAGTCGAAGACGTGCCCCCACCGGTGCGGACTCCCTCAGCGGAGCCCCAGGGTCATGCAGTGGATTTTGTAGAGGCCAGGGAGGACTTTTGTTCCTGGGAACTAGCCATAGCAGGCGTTCTTTTCCCTCTACCTTTACCTCTGGTGATGAAGGAAGAGCCCCGACCCTTTCTGAACTTATGCGACCGAAAGGACTGCATCTGATATTGAGGTGTTTTCTTTTGCTGTGGGGGAACATAAGGCAAAAAAGAAGACTTACCCGCGGTAGCCGTGGAAACCAGCTCCGCGAGGCCCTCCACAAATAAAACCTCACCTTTGTAAGGTAAAGTTTCCATATGTCTTTTTGAATCGGCATCACCCGTCCATTGGCGGGTCCACAGGGACCGTCTAGCAGAAATTGCCATGGCATTGGCTCTTGAACCCAACAGCCCAATGTCCCTCGTAGCCTCTCTCATATATAATGCTGCGTCTTTAATGTGACCCAAGGTCAACAAAATGCTATCCTTATCTAGGGTGTCAATGTCAGACGACAAGTTATCTGCCCATGCAGCAATTGCACTACCCACCCATGCCGACGCTACTGCCGGTCTGAGCAAGGCACCCGTATGCGTATAAATTGATTTTCTGGTAGTTTCCTGTCTGCGATCAGCAGGATCCTTGAGGGCTGCCGTGTCTGGAGATGGTAGCGCCACCTTTTTGGACAAGCACGTTAAAGCCTTGTCCACCGTGGGTGACGATTCCCATCGTAACCTGTCCTATGAGGGAAAAGGATACGCCATAATAATTCTCTTGGGAATCTGCAGTTTGTCTGGAGTTTCCCAAGCTTTTTCAAATAAGGCGTTCCGCTTATGAGATGGGGGAAACGTTACCTCCGGTTTCTTTTCCTTAAACATGCAGACCCTCGTGTCAGGGACAGAGCGGTCGTCTGTGATATGCAAAACATCTTTTATTGCAATAATCATATAATACAATTAAAAAGTGGGCGCTAAAGAATTTAAATAAAATAATAATATAAGAAATATATTAATGAACGGCAGCTCACACAATGAGGATCTGGATATCCTCAAATTAAAGGACACAAGGTCCAGAGAATTTATATATCAAGTGTGAGCGCACTAATGAATACAATTGTGAACATCTAATTTAATCAAAGGATGCTGGTTTAATAAAAATACCTTTATTTTTTCTCCTAAAAACAATTATATAAAACATTTGTCAAAACATCTCAATAAGATAACAATCAAGACTGAGAGGAAATGAATGCAATATAAAATATAAGCTCTAGCCAATTGGACTTTTATATTAATAAATGGTATGCATACCGGTATATTAGTTTGTTAGAACAAGCACAGCACAATTCTCTTCATACAGTCCTGCTGGTTAGTAAAGCTGTTATTTCCCTCCAGGGGACTTGTCAGGATCAACGTTGGAAAGCTGTTAAATAACCATAACTTGTATTGTGACAAAGGATCACAGTCCCGTACTGTTTACTGCTGGGATATTTGGTAACTTTAGCAGTTTTGTTCAGGCAATGATATTAGCAGCAGTTGGATAATTCCGTGATGTGAAGCTGGTAATTAATTGTTCCCCGAAATGACACTCGTATGGGCAATAGGTGATCGAAAACGTCAGGTGGAACGCAGGTGGAGCGCACCGGAAGCTCAGAAAAACCCGGAAGTCGCGGTCCGCGACCAAGCGCTCCCTGCTACACCACACGCTACAGCATGAGGCTCAGCCGGAGACAGCCGCACTAAGCCGGTACCCCTAAGCCAGGCAGAAGACATCAGAACCGCCGCAGTGCGGAGGGGTAAGCATTGCCCATAGGAGTGTCATGCCGGGGAACAATTAATTACCAGCATCACCTCACGAAATTATCCAACTGCAGCTAATATCATTGCCTGAACAAAACTGCTAAAGTTACCAAATATCCCAGCAGTAAACAGTACGGGACTGTGATCCTTTGTCACAATACAAGTTATGGTTATTTAACAGCTTTCCAACGTTGATCCTGACAAGTCCCCTGGAGGGAAATAACAGCTTTACTAACCAGCAGGACTGTATGAAGAGAATTGTGCTGAACTAATATACCGGTATGCATGCCATTTATTAATATAAAAGTCCAATTGGCTAGAGCTTATATTTTATATTGCATTCATTTCCTCTCGGTCTTGATTGTTATCTTAGAGATGTTTTGACAAATGTTTTATATAATTCATTGTTTTTAGGAGATAAAAGGTATTTTTATTAAACCAGCAGCCTTTGATTAAATTAGATGTTCACAATTGTATTCATTAGTCCGCTCACACTTGATATATAAATAATCATAATGAATGCTCTTGGCCACCCTTGGGTCTTACCTCGCATCATCATAGTCGACACTGGAGTCAGAATCCGTGTCGGTATCAGTGTCTGCTACCTGGGACAGGGGACGTTTATGAGACCCCGAAGGGCCTTGTGACACAGTCAAAGCCATGGATTGACTCCCAGCTTTTCCCCTGGACTCTGCTTTGTCCAATCTTTTATGTAATAAAGTCACATTTGCATTTAACACATTCCACATATCCAACCAATCCGGTGTAGGCGGTGCCGACAGAGAAACCACAATAATCTGCTCTGCCTCCTCCCTAGACAAGCCTTCCGCTTCAGATATGCCGACACACACGTACTGACACCCCCCCACACACTGGGATATACAAATATGGGGACAGCCCCCCAATAAGGACCCTTGGAGAGACAGAGAGAGAGTATGCCAGCACACACCCAGCGCCACTGGAACAAAGTTCCAGTCTGTACAGCGCTTTTATAGATATTAATACACTTACACAATTAAATTTGCCCCCCCCCTCGTTTTTGCCCTCTGTACTTGTGTTCAGCAGGGGAGAGTCCGGGGAGCAGCTTCTCTGCAGCTTGCTGTGGAGAAAATGGCGCTGGTTAGTGCTGGGGATCAAGCTCCGCCTTTTCAACGGCGGGCTTCGGTCCCGCTCAAATTCTTTATACTGGCGGGGTTTTTGTAATATACTGCCTCCGCATCATCTATTATGCTGGCCAGTGTCCCTTGAAGTTATTATTGCTGCCCAGGGTGCCCCCCCTGCGCCCTTACAGTGCCTTATGTGTGTGCGAGTGTGGGAGCAATGGCGCGCAGCGTAACCGCTGCGCAGTACCTCAGGGAAGATCTGAAGTCTTCTTTCTTCTTATACTCAACCGGCTTCTATCTTCCGGCTCTGTGAGGATGGTGGCGCGGCTCCGGGACGAACAGCGAGGACGACACCTGTGTTCCGACCCTCTGGAGCTAATGGTGTCCAGTAGCCTAAGAAGCAGAGCCTATCATTTAAGTAGGTCTGCTTCTCTCCCCTCAGTCCCACGATGCAGGGAGCCTGTTGCCAGCAGTGCTCCCTGAAAATAAACCTAACAAAATACTACTCAGAGAAACTCAGTAGATCTCCCCTGCAGTGCATCCAGTCTCCTCTGGGCACAGGATCTAACCGAGGTCTGGAGGAGGGGCATAGAGGGAGGAGCCAGTGCACACCCATCTAAAGTCTTAGAGTGCCCATGTCTCCTGCGGAGCCGTCTATACCCCATGGTCCTTACGGAGTCCCCAGCATCCTGTAGGACGTAACAGAAAAAAAGAAAATAAATTTTGAATTAAAATAAGGAATTTAAACGCCACAATACACTTTCCAAAGTATGAACAAAATAAAAACGTTTGCACAAACAACTCAGTTACCCATTTTCAGATTTCCTCTTTAGATGTTCTTTGTCTTTTAAGAGCTTCTGGTGCACATCGTAGGTGGTCAACAATCTGAAAAAAAAAAAAAATAGAATTAGCAGTTATAACCCGCCAGACCACTCTTCGCTGGTCGCCCAGAATGTATATTTGGGGTGAGAATGAATTATCTGCGAGCTGCGTGTACAAACACCAAATTCTAATGGGCTGAGAGTAGAAGTCATCCCGCAAACCGCGTGGAAGCTGATACGCCACTGCTCGCAGCTAACTGAATCTGGCCTTTAATGTAATAAACAGAGCGCAGTTTAAACTTACGTGTTGATGTCTGAACCGAAATCTTCCAAAAACTCCACTTTCCTTTGTGAAAAGAGAATTCTTGTAGCTATTGGCATCGAGCTTTTTATCACTTTATCAAAATGTGCCAAGATATTGGCTTCGTTTTGTGTCACATCCTCACTGAACTCCAAATCGATCAGGTTGAGGTATAACTTTGTGTTTTCCTGTGCAGAAAGATGTACAAGCGAGACCTTGGTGACCAGCGTAAATTAACTTCCATCCCGTATGTGCTCAGAGAACAGTCATCAACAGTTACGTATACAGCGCCAGAACATTTTGCATTATAGTTGGGAACATAGCAGTAATTAAGAGAGACTGGGTTATATAATAGACAGACAAGGTAAGAGGACCCTGCTCGCAAGCAACCAATCAAGCATCTCATCATTCCTACTACCAACCACAATCACTTACTTTGTCTCTCTGTATAGCATCGTTTAACACTTTCTTTGCCTTCGCCACGTTTTTCTGAATCTTGCAGTAGTGTCGGGCAAGCTTAATAGCGTAAAAAGTGTGATCACTTGTAGAGCTTGCGTTTTTCAGAGCATCGGACAACAGGTTTTCGGCCTCACTTAAATTTCCGCTGCGCCGTTCTAAGTTGACCCTCCGCAATCGAACCATTGCCAGGCCACTCAAAGATGCTTCCAATGTTTTTAATATGCGCTTGGCTTCCTCAATATTACCTAGAGAACCAAAAGATGCTCAGCACAGCCCAAAAGCAGTCATCACTTGTCAGTAAAAGCAGCTGTGATAGGTTGTGGTATCTTACCCTGCTGCTCCTCAAATCCAGCCCATAAGTAGTGAGCCAGAGGCTTCTTCTGAAGATGGACGTTGCAGGCCCTGTTGTAGACATGCCTCACGCCTTCCACGCTGTGATTCTCCATGTACTTGGCATACTAAATACAAGAGATTGAGAGGGTTAACATCTAAGAACCATGTGAAATGTGAACAATAAAATTCTTGTTTTAAACCCAGCCAGCACCTTTATTGAACCACTAGACTAGAGATTCTGTAAGGAAGGGCGAAGGGAGGCAACTCTGTTGGCATATGCAGCAGTCAAATCTGGTTGCAAGCAGACCATCCCCTAATGCAATAGATACAGTTATAGATGAACAGAATTCAACAAGTATACAGGCTTAGGCACGAGATCAACGTGTCACATCAGTCGATACCGCGCTGGAGATGGAATGGTTCTTACCTTGATCCAGAACTCTTCGTAGCAGGCACAGGCAATGACGCATCTCTCAAACAGAATAACCACTCGCTCATGTGACCCGTTCTCAATTTCAAAGTCCAAATACTCCTTCCAGTTATTTAGCTGCACTTTTTCCAAAGACTTCACATGAAAATAGGGTCGTTTAATCTATACAAAAAAAAAAAAAAGTAAAGAAGATGAGTTTAAGTAAAATGCATGCAACTAGACAGGAACTATGAAATCAGGATGCGAGCCCCCAGACACCCTCACCACACAACAGCCAAACGGAAAACTTAGAATAAAACTTACTGCTTCCTCAAAGGGCCACCGTTTGTGGACTTCTGTTTCATTAATGTTAAAAATCTCTTGATGCACTTCTATGATCCGGTGTCGCATATTCTCCACTTCAGTCGTTCGCTGTAAAAAGATAAAAATAATGGGATGTAAAGTTCAATTTGAGGGAACCCCCCCCCCCCCCCCCCCTCCAAAACAAATATACCCTACTTTCCAACTTCATTAAAGTGCTGTTTAAAACAATCAACAAACATAAAAGTTTTGCTGCAGCGTCGCTCACCTGTGCTGGATCAGTTATCTCCTCCAGACCAGTTGGATATGCAATGCTAGAATTATGCAGATTCATAGAAGCCAATTCTTTTCTTAGCTCAACAAATTTTTCATCTGTTAAGAATGCTCGCGGTAGATTGCCCTGTATGTGCTCTTTAAACCTGGAAGGGGAAATACTGTTAGGATAGTAAAATGTCTGAATAGTGCACGTATATATGTATTCCATTAAGGAAGGAAGGTTATACAACCTACTCATTCATTCAATCTGTAAAACAGCATTTCATGTCCAGGGGACTGTCCATCAGCCCTCCTTGAAAATGAACACTCTGCATAGTACGATACTTAATCTGTTAAATGACAGCAGTGCGCAGAGTTAGACAGCTGCGAACGTCAGCACGAATCTAGCTAGAATTACATTGTGTTACATTTTCCGAATATAGTACAATCAATACAACATGTCATAATCTATACAAATGGTATAGGAAGGTGCGAATATATTTGAAGAACCATGGTGTAGGCAAAAAAAAAAAAAAAAAAGTGTTATGGTAGACTTACCATGGTTAACACTCTGAGGTACATTGATTCCACAGGAAAATATCAGGGTGTAGAGTGGATCTTGGTCCAGAGCTGAAGGTTTAGACTTTCCCAGGATGCATTGGGGCCTCCTCTATAACCCCACCTCCAGGCACTGTGAGCTCAGTTCCGTTAACCAGTCCAATGCAGGGGCAGGCGTGAGTCAACTAGAACCACCTTCTCACGACAGGAGAAGGGACTAGCGGCTAATGTCATACAAACCCAAAGAAGTTAAGTGCGTCAGGGTGGGCGCCCTGTGGAACCAATGTACCTCGCAGAAAGAGTGTTAATGGTAAGTCTACCATAACTCTCCTTTTCTTCAGTAGGTTACATTGGTCTCCACAGGAAAACATTGGGAATGTCCTAAAGCAGTTCCTCAAGGGAGGGGAAGTGCCTTAGCGGGTACGAGAACCCAGCATCCATAGGAAACTGAAGTATCAAAGGCACAGAACCTAATAAATGTGTTCACTGAGGACCACGTAGCCGCCTTGCACTATTGTTCTGCGCCACGCCAGGCCGTCCAATAAGGTCCAACAGAGAGTAGAATGGGCCTTGATAGTAGCAGGAGCTGGGAGTCCAGCCTGCACATAAGCTTGTGCAATCACCATTCTAATTCATCTGGTCAAGGTTTGCTTATTCGCAGGGCAGCCATATTTGTGGAAACCAAAACAAGACAAAAAGGGTATCGGACCTCCTTATAGAGGCAGTCCTCCCCACATCCAAAGACCGCTCTTTGGAGGACAAATCTGAAGAGATTAAGACTGGAATCACAATCTCTTGATTAAGGTGAAAAGACGTTACCACTTTAGGTAAATAAGCCAACCGAGATCTTTGAACTGTCTGGTCACTGTGAAATATCAAAAAGGGTGGACGACACGACAAAGCACCTAGATATGACACCATTCTTGCAGAGGCAATAGTCAGCAAGAACAAGACCTTGGCCGTAAGCCATTTCAGGTCCACTGGCTCAAGAGGTTCAAATGGAGACTCTTGCAGGGCATTCGGTACAACAGCCAGATACCATGGAGCCACCAGAGGGACATAGGGAGGCTGAAACCGAAGTACACACTGAATGAAAGTATGAACGTCAGTTATAGACGCAATTTTCCTCTAAAATCCTACTGGCAAGGCAGATATATGAACCTTGAGGGATGCCAGACAAAGACCTATGTCAAGGTCTCGTTGCAGAAAAGCCAGGATTCTGGACGTTCTGAATTCATATGCATCATTATTCTTATCAGCACACCAGGTGAAGCAAGAATTCCACACCCTGTAATAAATCCTGGCAGATGCTGGTTTGCAGGCTTTCAACATAGTCCGGATAATTGCCTCGGAAAATCCTTTGGCTCTCAGAAGTGATGCTTCAAAAATTAGAAGGTCTGGGCGCTGAGGAAGTAGGAGTCTCTCTGTCAATAGACCCTGAAGGTCTGAGAACCAATGCCTTCGATGCCACACCGGAGCGACTAGATGTAGTATTCCTCCTTGTTTGAACTTCTGCAGGACCCTGGGCAGGAGTGACACTGGAGGGAACAAGTAGGGCAGCCGAAAGTTCCATGGAACAGCCAGTGCGTCCACAAACACTGCTTGAGGCTCCGAAGACCAGTACCTTGTGATTGCGTTGAAAAGCCATGAGGACTATGTCCGGTAGGCCCCATCTGTCCATTAGGAGTTGAAAGAATTCTGGATTAAGACTCCACTTTCCAGCGTGCACATCCTGGCGACTGAAGAAGTCCGCTTCCCAGTTTAGGACACCAAGAATGAACACTGCCGATATGGCTGGCAGATAACGTTCCGCCCAACAAAGGATTTTTGACACATACATCATTGCCATGCGGAATCGAGTGCTGCCTTGGTGGTTTACGTACGCCACCGTGGTGGCGTTGTCTGACCGTACTTAAACAGGCCTGTTCTGTACCAGAGGCAGGGCGAGAGATAATGCATTGAACACCGCCCTCAACTCCAGAATGTTTATTGGGAGGAGAGATTCCTCCTTTTTCCAGCAACCCTGAAACGAGTGTTGCTCCAACACCGCACCCCATCCCCTCAGACTGGCGACCGTTGTCAGCAGGACCCAGTCGGGGATCCAGAAGGGACGGCCCCTGTTTAGTCGTTTGTTTTGTAGCCACCAGGTTCTACCATGTTGGGCTTTGTGGTTTTGGGAGTATGATATTGTCTCGGGTATGCCTGACCTTTTGTTTTCCCTTGAGGCCGAAAGGAATGAAAAGTGGTACCTTTTGCCTTCTGATCAGAGCGATTAATACTTGGGAGAAAAGCAGTCTTAGCAGCTGCAATTTTATTCAGGTATTCCTCCAAACAAAATGTCCCCAGTGAAGGGGAGTACCTCCAAGGTCTTTTTGGAGTCTAGGTCCACCTCAACCACAGAATACGGTGAGCCAGGACAGACGTAGTCAACGCCTTGGCCGCCAAAACACACCTGCCTCAGAGGACGCCTCCTGAATACAATAAGAGACGATGGTAATAGGAAACAGGTATTGTCTGGCATTGTCAGAAATATCCTCAGACAGCTCTTCCTCTAATGCCTGAACCCATGCTTCGATACCTTTAGCAGCCCAGGAGGCAGCTATAGTGGGCCTATCCACAGCTCCTGTAAGGGAGTAAATAGATTTGAGGCATCCCTCCACACGCTTATCTGTCTGTTCCTTCAGTGAGGCGACGGTGGTGACAGGCAGAGTGGACGACACCATAAGGCAGTGAATTTTCCCACTAGCTACACAACACTGCAGGGAGAGGATAGCAAGCCAAGGCCCGTTTAGGAAGAGGGAATTTCTTCCCTGGAGTAGACCAGGGTTCCCGTTTGATGTCCACTAAATGGTCAGAATGGGGTAACCGTTTTAACAACTTTCTGCCGTTTAAACATATCAGTTTTCTTTGCCACAGTAGTGGACTCAGAGATTTGTAGGTTTTGTTTAATAGCAGCCACTAAGGCAGGGACCTCAATCTGCATGGGAGAATCCTCATCAGTAACACCAGATTCAGTGTCTGACAGGACAGTATGCTCCCCCTCCTCTTCAGATGAAACATCAGAGAGATATGTGGATTGTGAAGAGGAAGAAGCCGGCTTAGACGACCCAGGAGGCACAGGAGTGACCTGGGGTGGATTTCTGTCTAACCAAGGACTGATTTAATTGTTTCAGCTGGTTAGATAAATTTCCCCCCAAGGCGGATTAACCATAGGGACAATGTGGCTGTAGTGGCCCAGGTGGTCCCATAGGGGGCGTAAGGCATACTCTGCATGATGCAGAAGCTTCCACCAATTTACTGCCTTTTCAGTTAGACATTATGTAAAAATGTAACAGAGACACTTAGTACGATAAATTCAGACAAAGTACAATACCTGCGAATAAATCCGGCACTATGTGACTGAGGGGCAGATTTATTAAGCTTGGTGAAGTGAAAAAGTGGAAGGTGATAAAGGACCCGCCAATCAGATCTTAACTGCCATGTCACAGGCTGGAGTTGGAAAAATGACAGGAGCTGACTGACAGGTCCTTTATCACCGTGCGATTTATCACTTCACCGAGCTTAATAAATCTGCCCCCGAGTACACAGCAGAATATGCATTTTGGATAAATACTGTGACGCGCTATATTAGAGGACCCAGATGCACCTAGCATCTTAGGGTACAGAATATAGTGACAGTTATATCTGGGACACACTGAAAGTTAAACAACATAGCAGATACAGGCACACACAGTCATAGGCAATGTAGAAATTATCACAATAAAGCTGCACTGGACTAGAATAATAATAATAAAAAAAATACCCTCTGTTAAGTCAGGGTACATAGATATAAATGAACGGGGGAGGGGGGGAGGGGGAGGGGTGTTCACAGGGGAGAGGGGTGTTCACAGGGGAGCTAATTATGGTAATATTTTAGCTACACAATATCTTGAAGATGTTTATAACCACAAGCTTTTCTAAGAAACAAATGTATTCATAAAACAATACTAGATCCCAGTCAATTTGGTCATCAGCACATAAAGTACATCCAACATGGCAATTCACAATTGCTTATTAAATAACATGTTACAATCATTTGTGGGTATATTGTTTATAATCCAATTTTCATTTAACACTGATGACTTCAATCCTATGTAGTACAATCCAACGCGTTTCATCCAGTGGACTTCATCAGGGGTCAAAATACAAAGGATCTGGATATCAAAGAAGTCGCCAGTATACTCATAAGATGAAATTAGCGGTAAAAATGTAGTATGGTCCCACAATGGTGTGGTGCCTCTGGACTGGCTGAGCTGGATGTCTTAAGTGTGGCATACCTTTACATTCTATTAACACTTTTCACACTAATTTCTATAACACTTTCTCCATTTTAATTACATCTTACTTTTGTATCACATTCCTTATAGCTTCGGCTTCCTAACACTAATTTATTAACACTAGTTTTTTCACTGGTATGCTGCCCTGGGCTTTCTGGCTTATGCTGGTGTTTTGGGGTGCCACACCCTACACCTAGATATAGCGCTAGGGACCCCAAATATACAGAGAAGCCTTGATGCGGCTTTGGGGCTTATTCATACATTTGCACAAATATATGTAACAGATCTCTGAATTCTAATTGTGTGGGATTTACATCTGGCTACCGTTATCATTCAGTGTGCTGGGGGAAACCAAAAGCCTTTTTTCTTGCTTATCTAGATAACAAAAATGCCCACTATCCATAACCCAATCCGGGAGGTTCATCACACACTACTCCACTTTCCAGTGGGGAGCTTTTATTTCCAGTTTCGGGCACTTCCATTTGGTCACGCCATGGCTACTCGAGTGTTCAGCAAAGTCATGACATAAAAGGCATATCCTCCTCCTATATCAGCTAATACAGGGTCTCCTATATAGGACCATAACTTTAAAGACCTGCATTCTGATTCTCAGTCATTTTACAAGGAATACGTTTATGTGACCGGTGGTCACAATAGCAACGCCGGGATCCCGGCATCTGAAAATCCTGCTGGTCAGCATACTGACCACCAGGGACTATTCCAACTCGTGGGTGTCGACGACACCCGCAGAGTGGGAATAAAAACCTATGGCGAGCACAGCAAGCCTGTAAAGGGCTTAATTGCGCACGCCCCCCGCTGGCCATTTAGCTGCCGGGATCCTGCTGTCAGTATTGTACCTGGCGGTCTCCCGAGTGACGATCTCACACACCCAATGCTTTCTACAACATGGCACCTATTAATGTCTCTCCATAATGCCACTGTCCCACTTCTTTCCAATCCAACTTAATGTCTTTCCTCACTTCAACATGTGACACCGCCTCTTCTGTAATTGCATGCTGCATGTTACAAAGTCTAAGAACTGCTCATCCTGCACACTGTAATCCATGTAATGTGCAATAAAACGCCCTGTCCTACGCTCCGTGTCTTGCAGGACAAGCCTCTGAAAAATCAGGCTGACAATGCCACGGCTTCCATCGACTGCCAGTGCATAAGACAAAGTCACTTGGCCATTAAGGAGTCAGCCCAGTTGATAATGTAGGCAGAGAAGCTTGCCTAGTCTCAGTGGTCTTCACCACTACGGTGGACAACTGGTAGGTCACTACATGGCTCACCAAGGGCATTACAAAGACCTCTCACTTGATCTTGGCATGCCAGGACAGTCCAGAGAACGGTCTCCTGACCTCTCCCCACAATCCAGGAACCCTTGGTGGAGGCAATGATGGCCAAGTAGTCATTTTGTTTGTGGTATTTCCTTCAATCGTCACGCTCCGTTTAAACGGATCAAGAGGGAGATAGTTTAATTCATCCTCATATCAGAATGGCCCAGGAGGGTGTGTAATCTTCAAGATCATGTTGTCAGATCCAGCTTAATCCCTTTCTCCACAAAGATCTCCTAAACCAAGGTTCATACCTCCCTCCCTGATTTTAGTGGGTTAGCATTGATGGCATGTAGCTTAAAACCCAAATCCTGAAGGCTAGGGGGTTGTCTGCTTCAGTTATACAGACCATGCTTAGGGCTCATAAGCTAGCGACTGTAGATCTAACACTTACTGTGGAAGACGTACATCGTTTGGTTTAAGCACAGGTGAGCTGTTACAGTGTGCAAACATCTCCTTTCCTTTTGGCAAGAGGTTTGGCTCAGGGATTGTTACTTCCATGAAGTATCAGATCTCCGCTTTTAATTATCTTCCAATAAAAGTTTGCCCACCTTCTCAGAAAATCAGACCTATTCTGAGGATTGTTCATAATCATCCTAGTTTTGTTCCTCCTGTTCCACCTTGTGACTTGAATTTGGCCTTGGAAGCTCTTTTAACACCTGGAATCTATGGAACTGCAATTCCATACTTAGAAGGTTGTTTTTTTCCTTGCAATATCTTCAACAAGGAGAAAGTCGGAACTGGCGGCCTTGTCTTGCAAATTTTCCATTAATTAAAATGGGGTGGTCTTGGTACCTCGTTCTTTTAGCTGCAAGTTGTAAGCCGGTTCCATTTAAATCTGTCCTGCTGGTCTTTCAGTACGATGGTACTTCTGATTCCACAAATCCCCCACATCTCCTGGATATGGTTCAAGCTTATGATGATCAGACTTCAGATATTCTTAAACCAGATGGCCTCGCTTTTCTATAGTCTGCAAATAAGCAAGGTTGGCTGGCATGTTAACCATCGGTGGCAAGATGGTTAAGTCCTAGGCAGCAGGGTGCTTTGGTCGACCAGTTGATCAAAAGCAGCAACTGGTCTTCTGTGCATACATTACTAATTCTACAGATTCCACAAGTTTGCTGCTAAAACAATCATTTTGGGCATCAACTGTTGCGCGGAACATTGCCGGCACACTCCCACCCTCTTAGTCTCAGCTTTGTGGCATCCCACAGACTGATGATATTTTTGTACTCCCTGTATAGAGAAGGTGGAGTTTGAGACATTAACCACTTCACTTCAGTGTCTAGCCCAAGTGACCCAACAGTTTAGTACAAAGATGTCCTACATTAGCCATGAACAAGACAACATACTCCATACTAGTCTAGTAATTAATGCACTCAAAAAGCATTGCACTCAAAAAGTTTACTTAATTGTGCCTAGTATATAGTTATGAATAAACTAAATAACATGAATTTTAAATTATCCTTTATGTATATGCTGGTCCTTACAAAAGTGCCTGATTCATGTCTAAGTAAAGCAAAGCGGGGAAGCAAGTAACTATGTCTGGAACAAACTGTTTCCATGCAAAGGGAGCAAATAAATTTGTGTTTTCTGTGCAGAGTAAATACTGGCTGCTTTATTTCTACACTGCAATATATTTCAGTTTGAACACACCCCACCCAAATCTAACTCTGCACATGTTACATCTGCCCCACCTGCAGTGCAACATGGTTTTGCAGAGTTGCTTGCTTTTTCTCTTTACTTGCAAGCATGAATCAGGCCCATGGTACATAAACAGAAAACACAAAGAAAAGAGTGACTTACAGTACAGAACACGGACGTTTACAGACATTGCTGCATCAGCAGTCATAATATCCAAATAAGCAGCAGAACCCAATGGTTTGGAGCCGCGGTAAACAGTGGGGATGAGCTAATGGTGTAAAGGGCCCCATACACTAGGACGATGCGTGTTCCCGTGAGCATCGGATCGGATCCTCCAGACTGAATGTGCTGCACATTCAATCACATCCGATTCTGCAGGGGCGGCTGGGATTGCTCAAGATACATCGTATGCAAAAGGACAGCACACAATGGATCTTGGGTGATCCTGCCAACTGGGAGGTTGCCGGGGTGATTACCAGTGAAATGTCAAGACGGACATGTTGCGTTAGTGTATGGCGCCCTTAAGTGAAGGAGGGAAAAGCACAACAGCATGAGAGCTTACAGTCTAAAGGGGAGAGTAAACAGACGAGGGTGATAGAGGGGAGGAGCATGTATCAGCAGGTTAGGATGAGATGTGGAATGCTTTTATAAACGTGGGTTTTGAGAGCCCGTTTGACATTTTGTAGCGAGGTGGAGAAAGATCAGTGCTCCAGCACAAGCAGAATCTTGGGAGGTGGGAGTGAATTAAAGCCATTTCCCTGAAGCCTTTGGGGGACAATGGACCATGGTGTAGAGCGTGTCATCTAGGATTTTGGCACTTTAAAAATATATCATAAGACAGGAGAATTACGCATAAATGGGCAGGTGCGCTGTGTCCCAAAGCCCAAAAGAAACAGTCCTACAGGCGAGTACGGCGACCACACCTGCCGTCTCATGACACAAAAGTAAAGCCGTGTATAAGTCACCCAGCACAACCGCTCATCCAAGGTCGTGTGCAGCACTATCCAAATAGGTGTGATACAGAAGACAGACATCAAAACGAGTAGACAGTCATTAGGTAGACAGGGTCAACATGAAAAAAATGTAGACAAAAAAAATAAAATAAAAAGAGAGTTGATTTTTTTTTTTTATGTAAGTGCGATTTTAAATATATTTCACCCAGATCTGGGAAACGCACCCCCTTGCAAATGCAGAAAATTACCAGGTCAGCGCTTCAATAATATACACTAATTGTAAGCACTAGAAGGCAGTCGCAAAACCTTGAATGGGAATAACTCGGTTTGATTTTATCTGTTTAAATAATTGCCCACGATATAAGCACAAAGAATCTTACACGGCCGTGCATATGTGTCCTCAATTACACGGGTTCAATCACAGGTGGAAAAAGTTCATCAACTTTAGAGGTCCACTGGATGTATAAATGGTGCAGAAATATGAAGTTGTATGATAACTGCTACTCACAGTATATATAGAAGTGTCCTTGCTGCACCTCATGTGTTGTATGGAGCCGCTCTATATCACCCTGTGCACGGGTGAGACATCAGTCAGCTGCAAAATTCCGTCAGTGGCACAGCCAGTCAGCGGCGCAATCAAGCAGGGAGCCGCTCTCCACCGTCCGGCACAATGTAGATGCACCAGTTTGCCGTTCTGCACCCCCAGCACAAACGGAGTAGTGCTCGGCAGGGTAGGGTATAAGGCGCTCCCAGTGTAATGGAGGAAAGTGAGTGGTGCAGTCTCATTCGAGATGAGCAATTGTCGGCAAATGCTGTAGTCAGCTGCTGTGAGGACAAAGTCTTATTCTTGTGGGCAATAGAGGTATTGGCGACCCCTTCTCTCTGTACCCTCAACCCGTTTCTCCACTCCCCAGGTGGCCTCTTGAAGAAGCCGCCTGGGGTGCGGAGAAACGCGTTGAGGGTACAGAGAGAAGGGGTCGCCAATACCTCTATTGCCCACAAGAACAAGACTTAGTCCTCACAGCAGCTGACTACAACATTTGCCGACAATTGCTCATCTCTAATCAGACTGCACCACTCACTTTCCTCCATTACACTGGGAGCGCGTTATACCCTGCCCTGCCGAGCACTACTCCGTTTGTGCTGGGGGTGCAGAACGGCAAACTGGTGCATCTACATTGTGCCGGACGGTGGAGCGGCTCCCTGCTTGATTGCGCCGCTGACGGAATTTTGCCGCTGACGGATGTCTCACCCGTGCACAGGGTGATATAGAGCGGCTCCATACAACACATGAGGTGCAGCAAGGACACTTCTATATATACTGTAGCAGTTATCATACAACTTCATATTTCTGCACCGTTTATACATCCAGTGGACCTCTAAGTTGATGAACTTTTTCCAGCTGTGATTGAACCCGTGTAATTGAGGACACTTATATGCACGGCCGTGTAAGATTCTTTGTGCTTCTATCGTGGGCAATTATTTAAACAGAGGTAAAATCAAACAGTTATTCCGATTCAAGGTTTTGCGACTGCCTTCTAGTGCTTAGTGTATATTATTGCTTATTTTAGAGGTTTCAGATACCTCAGTTTCATATGATTACTATGTTGTGGTCTTACCAATTTTAAATTGTTATACGTTTTTAGTTTGCTAATAAACTGTTTTATTAATTTTGTGTACATCATTGGCATTAAGCGCTGACCTGGTAATTTTCTGCATTTGTTTTGTTTGAGGAGGCTGGCTACCTCCTCACCAGGTGGCAGATAATCCCAGGGTGTAAAACACACAGTTCTGCTCAGCGCCATTAAAACCTTTTTCTTGCAGGCTCACTTATCTCGCCATACGTCAGGCTCGGTGGTTCACCCCACTTCACTCGCAACAAGATTACCGTTTAATAATAGTTTGTGACATGGATAGTAAATGCATTAAACCTTGTAAAAACATGAAAAAACCCTAAAAAATGAATGCGTGTTGACATTTTTTATGTCGACCGTATGGTGTTCTATCAACCTCCCCCCACCCAAGTTACTTATCTGGTAAAAGGCATGTAGGAAACAGATTTCTTTGCCTCGATATAAAGCATGTGAAAGATCTATCTAGCTGGCCAACTTCTTTTGTAAGCATCAGAGGACAAGTTGAATCAGTTCTGCTACACGTCAGTGTTACTGTGACAAATGCTGAACACCCCGTCATCCAATGCGTGGAGAGAAGTGCTCGCCCTTCATAGACTGATTTCAGCCTTGTATCAAGTTCACAATGTCCTAATTTAATGGAGAAGATTTAGTCCAGAGTACACACCTAGACTCATGAAAAAAAATCAGATCGACTTGTAATATAAAACACCCATCACAAAACACCCTCCTGTCAACAGAAACTGCCATGAGAATTACAGCTTTCCATGTTAGAAACTTCCACTTTATCAAGTGTCTCAAAGTAAGGTTGTCGTAAATAGCTGGGGACAGTAAATTCTAGTCCAGGCAGACTAGAATAAGACTGTATGATGGTCCCAAATGCATTGTAACAGGGTACAAACATTTACTAGTAGACTATTTTATATTTTCATTTTTAAAAGTTAGTAAATGTGTGTTTCAACCCTGGAAGCCCAACATCGATTAAGATAGGTCCATCAGAATCAGATCAAAATCAACCTTTGGTAAATATACCCCATGGTCTTTTAGTTCTCCAGAATCATCTAAAGCATGCCAGGCCAACCTGCTGCTCTCCAACTGTTCTAAAACTACAAGTCCCAGCATGCTCTGCCACAGTTTTGCCAATAGGGAATGTTAAAACTGTGGCAGAACATGCTGGAACATGTAGTTTCACAACAGCTGGAGAATCACAGGTTGGCTAGGCAAGATCTAAAAAGAGAAGGTGTCTAGTGAAATAGCCCAGCAAACCGGTGTCGTTAACTCAACAGATGATCCCTGGGTAAGCAAACATTTGCATGGAATAAATTGCTAAAAGCTGAGTTAAAGAGGTGGAGACTCTGATCCAATTGTCTACAGCCAGTGTGAGCTTATAAACATGCTGCCACATCAGTGTCTATACCACCACACATGTTCCAAAGCCAGCCGTCTACCTTGTAGACTGTGCAGAAGACATCTGTACCTGGTTGTCCACTGGGTACATTACAATGACATTTCAAACATTGGTAAAAATAGGATTTTAATACCTACCGGTAAATCCTTTTCTTGTAGTCCATAATGGACATTGGGGGAAATGAGTACGATGGGGTATAGACGGGGTCCAAAGGAGCCACTGCACTTTAAATTTCTTTAACTGGGTGTGCTGGCTCCTCCCCTCTATGCCCACTCCCACAGGCAGTTATAGGTAAAACAGTACCCAAAGAAGGACATACGAGAGAAGGAACATAAAGGGTGGTGAGATTTATACACCAGCACACCACTAACATACAACAACCAGCAACGGTTGGTAACAAAACAGCAACAGCTGAACAGGAAACTATAGAACAAGAACCTACAGAAAAGTCACCGCACTGAGGCGGGCGCCCAATATCCCTTATGGACTACACGAGAAGGATTTACCAGTAGGTAATAAAATCCTATTTTCTCTAGCATCCATAAGGGATATTGGGGGAAACTAGCACGATAAGGACGTCCCAAAGCTTCCAGAGCGTGCGGAGACATCAGCAGCATCGCCTGCTCAAACTGGGAATCCTCTTTTGTCAGGGTATCAAACCTGTAGAATGTCACAAAGGTTTTCTTCCCCGACCAAGTAGCTCGACATAGGAAGAGCCCACTTATCTAGTAGACTGGGCCTTAAGAGACTTAGGAACAGGTAAGGCTGCCGACACATAGGCCTGTTTGATAGTAAGCCTAATCCAATGAGCAATGGACTGCTTTGAAGCAGGACAACCTTTTTTCTGCGCATCATATTGCATGAACAAGGAATCAGTCTTTATGATCCGAGCTGTACCTTGTCATAGATCCTCAAGGGGAATTCGGTCGCTAGGTCGACAGTCATTAGGTAGACCACCGAATGTCGACTTGCTCAAAAAGGTCGACATTTTCAAAATGTTTATTTTTTGGGGGCTTTTTCCAAACTTGACGATCCACGTGGACTGCAATTGGGAACGATTACCTGTGCCGAGCGCAGCGAGGCACCTTACCTGAAGCATGGAGAGCATAGCGAGGGGACACGGTGCACTAATTGGGGTTCCCAGACGCTTTACGAAGAAAACTATTTAAAAAAAATAAAATCGAAAAACCCATGTCGACCTAGTACATGTCGACATAATGACCATGCCGACCTAATGACCCTGTCTACCTAATGCATGTCGACTTTCCATGGTCGACCTCATGGCTGTAGACCTAAGTTGAGTCGACCCAACGACCCATACCACCTCAAAGCATGCACAGCATCCAATGCCTCTGGAGGAGCAGAAGCGTGAAAACGCAGACACAATCTTCCTGCCGTCTAGTCCGGAGCTCCGCTCTGTCCTCATAAAAGACCAAGTAGGGACTTTTACACGATAAGGCCCCCCAATCCTGAGACACGTTGAGCAGAAGCCAGGGCCAGTGACATCACCGTCTTCTACGTGAGGTACTTGTCTTCTACCGTCATCAGAGGTTCAAACCAGGAGGACTGTAGAAATTTCAACACTACATCCAAAGTCCCAGGGTGCCGTAGTCGGCACAAAGGGAGGTTGTATGTGGAGTACCCCTTGCAAGAAGGTCTGAACTTCTGGCAACACTGCCAATTTCTTCTGAAAGGAAATGGAGAGCTGAAATCTGGACCTTAATAGAAACCAGACATAAGCCCTTATCCACACCAGCCTGCAGAAAACGTAGGAAACGTCCCAAGTGAAAATCTGCAGGCAGATACGTGCGTTCCTCGCACCAAGAGACATATCTTCTACAGATATGATGATAGTGTTTTGACATCACAGGTTTCCTGGCCTGAACCAAGGTTGCAATAACCTTCTTGGAAAGGCCCTTGTGAGCTAGGATGTTCCACTCAACCTCCATGCCGTCAAAAGAAGTCATCGTAAGTCTGGGTAGACGAATGGTCCTTGTTGAAGATCGCTTCTGAATGGCAGAGGCCAAGGGTCTTAGTCGGACATGCCCAGTAGATTCCCTGGACACTGATTCGCTTTAGCACTCTGGAGTAATGGGATCGGAGGAAATGGGTAGACCAAGGCGATGCCAGTGCGTCCACTGCCCTCGCCTGAGGGTCCCTGGTCCGTGAGCAATACCAGGGAAGTTTCTTTTTGAGACGAGAAGCCATCATGTCTATTTGTGGGCAACCCCACCGGTCGATGACCTGCTGGAACACCAGATGGTGCTGTCCATACTCCCCCGGGTGGAGATCGTGACGACTCAGGAAGTCCGCATCCCAGTTGTCCACTTACGGAATGAAAATTGCAGACATGGCTCTTGCATTTCTTTCCACCCAGAGGAGTATCTTTGACACCTCTCGCAAGCAGGCTCTTCTTTTTGTCCCTCCTTGTTAGTTGATATATGCCACTGCCGTGGCGTTGTCCAACTGTACCTGGATCGCGTGATCCTTGAGCAGGGGAGAGGCTTGAAGTAGAGCATTGTAGATCGCCCGAAGTGCCAGAATGCCGATTGGGATGAGACTTTTGTGGGCTGACCACCTGACCTGGAACTGCGCCCCTTGGGTGACCGCTCCCCATCCTCTCAGACTCGCATCCGTTGTGAGGAGGGTCCAATCCTGAATTCCAAAACTCCTGCCCTCCAGGAGATTGGAGGGTTGTAGCAAACACAGGAGGGAAATCCTGGCCTGACAGGACAGCTGAATCATCCGGTGCATCTGGAGATGTGATCCGGACCACTTTCTCAGGAGACCCAACTGAAACGGTCTGCCATAGAACCTCCCATACTGGATTGCCTCGTAGGAGGCAACCATCTCTCCCAACAATATTATGCAGAGATGTACGGACAACCGAGCAGGGCAAAAGCACCATGTGGACCATCTCCGAAAAGTGTTGTCGCCTTGTCCTCTGGTAGAAACACCTTCTGAACCACAGTATCCAGCAACATCCCCAGGAACAGGAGCCTCTGAGTTGGCTCCAGGTGGGACTTCTGTAAGTTGAAAATCCACCCATGGTCGGCCAGAAGCCGGATGGTGCGATCGATATTTAGCAACAAAAGCTCCCTCGATCTTGCCTTTATCAGAAGATCGTCCAGATAAGGGACATTGATCCCTTGGACCCGGAGTTGAAGTATCATCTCCGCCATCACCTTCGTGAATACCCTCGGGGCTGCTGACAGACCGAAGGGCTGTCCCTGGAATTGATCGTCCAGCAGGGCAAACCGCAGGTACGCCTGATGAGGCGGCCAAATCGTAATAAGGAGATAGGCATCCTTGATAGCCAAGTAGACCATGAATTCCTGTTCTTCCAGGCCCACAATGACTGCTCACAGGGATTCCGTTTTGAACTTCAACACCTTGAAATAAGGATTCGGCTTAGTTGCAGTAGTGGTACTGGAAAAATTACGTGGGACAGGACAAACTTTCAGATAGCCTGTTGTAACATAACTTGCATATCCTCCGAAGCTGGTAAGCTTGATTTGAGGGGGTGGGGAAAGTACTGTCGAACTCCAGCTTGTAGCCTTGAGAAACAAGCTCCCCGATACAGGCTGGCAGGAGGCCTCACAGACGCAGCTGAAGTGAAGCAGTCGCGATCCCACCTCGAGATCCCCTTGGGGTGGGTGGGCAGAGTCATGCGGAGGATTTAGTGGAAGCCGAACTGGTGGACTGTTCCTGAGAACTGGTACTTGTAGGTTTTCTGGACTTACCTCTGGTGCCTCTAGCCGCGTTGGACTTTCGATCAAAACGTGCAAGACCGAAAGGACTGGACAGACGGCCCCGGATAGGAGCGTATCGCAGGCGGCGCCCCAGAGGGGAGAAACATGGATTTCCCAGCAGTAACCTTAGAAATCCACGCATCCAACTCAACCCCAAAAAGCCATTGCCCAGAAAAGGGGAGGGACTCCACATTATGTTTGGATTCTGCGTACGCAATCCACTGATGTAAACACAAGGCCTTGCGCGTCGACACCTCCATGGCCGACGTGCGAGCATTGATGTTCCCCATCTCCTTAAGGGAATCACAGAGGACCCAGGTAGTGTCCGGAATGTGCTTCAGGAGGGTTACCACGGTAACTAAGGGAATATCCCCCCCGAGAGGCCCCCATGAATCGGCATGGCCCATCCAGCAACCCGCAATGACCGGTCTTTGTGAAAGGCCGGCTGCAGTGTAAATAGATTTTAGGGTAGTCTATCTTTCGACCCCCGAGATCATTCATAGTAAAGGAAACCGGGGCAGGCAATGTGATAGATAATGCACAGCTTGTGCTTACCCATATTACACAGCAAGTACAAAAAACACACAGACAGATATAATGCAAGCCTGCCCTACTGTATGTGAGAGGAGACACACAGAGAGAGGGATAATACCAGCACTCCCTGAGCTGCACAGCCCCAGTGAGACTGTCAAGCTCTGTAATCACAGTAACTAACAAATGTAGGCCTAAATAGGCTAAGAATAGTGCGCACAAGCGGCTCTCCCCCTTATCTACACCCTGTACCAGTTTCCAGCGTCTGTGAGGCAGGAAGCGCTGAGTGTGTGATGTATATGGCTGCTGCAGAGGAGGGCGCCAAACACAGCTGGTCCCGCACTGAGGAAGCTCCGCCCCCTCCAATGGCACCGGAGCTGTACATATTATTTATACTGGCAAAGTCTCCAAATAAGCTGAAAACCTCACACAAGTGCTTAGTTAAGCAGTTTTGTGCCAGTGTACACACGGGGGAACCTAGCGGGACCCCCCCAGGGAGGGTCCTGTATGCCGCGCCTGTGGTCAGCCACACTTTGAACCGGGGACCCCGGTTGGTACTCACTCTACCGATGTCACCTTCAGACAGCGTTAGGGGTGTGCTGAGGCTGTGACAGCCAAGGCGCAGTGCCCCGCTGAAAAAACAGCCACTCAGGACGGTGGTCTTGCAGCGGGGAAGCGTCTCTGCACCTCGCAAGGCCGGTGACACCCCCCCCCCCCCCCCCCCCCCCAACTTCCACGACGCAGGTATGCTGTTGCCCAGACAGCATACAGAAAATAATAAAGGTTTTAAAGAAAATGAAGAACTCTCTGGAGCTGCAGAGTGTGCATCCTCTCCTGGGGGCACTTACTTCTAAACTGCCTGTGGGAGCGGCATAGAGGGGAGGAGCCTGCACACCCAGTTGAAGAAATGTAAAGTGCACTGGCTCCTTTGAACCCCATCTATATCCCATCGTAGAGGTTTCCCCCAATATCCCTTATGGATGCTAGAGAATTTTTTTTTTTTTACGATTTTATTGTGGACTCTTTCTACCTATAAGGCAATTATATTATCCTTGAGTCATGAACGTATGTTCTTAGAGCTTTATTACCCTGACAAATGAAAACAAATCCTTTTCCAATAACTTAATGAATTAATCCTGTGTAATGAAGGATCATTGTAAGACTAGTTGTGCGTCAAATTTATTTTTTTCTCCCCAGACAGAATGCGCTAGAAACCCCCCCCCCCAAAAAAAAACCAAACCACCTTATTTATGACCGATGGTGAAGGTTCAAGACCTTTTAAACTGGCTTACCCTGGCTAGGGGCGGGGTATAGGGGAGAAGGAACCGGACCATCCTGGGATCTCAAAAGCTTTAACTGTTTGGTGCCCGGTTCTCTCCAACCACATACACCTCAATGGTTATCCCTGGGGTTGCCCATGGACCCTGAAGGAGAAGACTTATTTATGACTGATGGTGACGGTTCAAGACTTTTAAAAAAGGGATAATCAGTCGGTAACTGAACATTGTAAGGATTAAAGCATTCAAAAAATCTTTAAACTTATTAGCCATTTATAACAAAGGTCTCATTTATTCACTCCTGTCCTGACAGATGTACACATGTGATTGCAGCACCTTGTTTTCGTTGTAAAAGGTTTTCATTCAAAAGCTTATAGTAAAAGATGATAAATAATAATAATAATAATAATAAATACAGCCACTAAGCAAGTTCCCTTAACCAGTTTGTTCGCTAGTCAATACACTCTAACCTCATCTTTCAAGTAGGATCCCTTATTAAAGAAGTTAATGTGGCTCATCCAGATCATAGAAACCGTTCACGTCCAGCAGCTTCTGAATACAGGTTTTTTTATTCAACTTACTTAAGAAAATGTGAAGCGTAAAGTTGTGTAGGAATCCCCAGCAAGCGGCTGTAAATAGACGTCACTCCGCTTAGGTTTCCTTGCTCAGTTTCATAGGTTATATACATTTCCCATAGCTTGTCGGAATGAAAGTCTAAACCTGCTGACATTATGGAATGCTCGAACGTTCTGAAAGACAGAGAGGCACTTAATTATACATGTGTACAGAGATGTGAAATTACTACAACGCATAGCACGAACGCTCAAACAGAAGACACAGATTTAGCCACAATGAAGCAGATTTACAAATCCAAACCAGCCAAGGAGCAGGATACAAAAGTACATTAACGTCCAGTTCTATTTTACCTTTCATGGGATAATCTACACATTATAAACTCTTGATTCCTGAGGCTATGTGAAGGCAATACCTGAATGCCACAGTAGATGTTCAGCCATGGTGACTTTCTAATGTAGGTTTCTGTAGATGCAGTATTCTGGCTACTTATTGTTAATGGAATATATTATTGAAACTTTTGTTATTTAACCTACTATGCCTATTTTTGTGATGCCATAGGGGACAATTAAGAGAATAGGAATCCTCAGCAATACAAATGCTGGAGGAAGTTGGGCACTAAAGAGTCAATTTTTCTGGGGAAGCCCCCCCCCCCCAAACACTACTTAGCAGGCAAGAACCAAAATCTTGTTTTTTTTCTCAGAAATGGGGGGGGGGGGGGGGAGACACTGGACCATGGGTATGTCCCAAAACTGGCCAATCTAGAGCTAAGAGCACGAACGTGCCTCGGTCTAGCGTCACCTTGCGCACCAACCGAGAAAGATGTTAAGGATGCTTACCTGCATAGTCTAAGAACGCAAGGAAGTCCCTAGCCTCTGGGGAATGTAGAATGAACCGGCGAGACTACATTCTGAATCCGGGTACTTGTAGCTAAATAAGAGGATTTTGATACTTACCGATAAATCCATTTCTCTGAATCCTCTAGGGGACACTGGAGTTCCTTAGACATTAGGGGTGTGAAGCTTGCAACCGGAGGTGTGGCACAATCTAAAATCAGTATTGTCTGCACAGCCGGTTCCTCCCCCTTCACATCCCTCCTCCCTCAGTTTTGAAAATATGACTGAGAGAATAGGACATGATACTACCGCACCTGGCGAGGAACCGAACCGTACAACATAGCAAACAGCATCCAAGAAACTTCTTTAACCGAAACTAACACCGTTTGTACGAACTGTTTGAACAATAACACAAACACAGCAGGCTGACAGCACCGAGGCAGGCGTCCAGTGTCCCCTAGAGGATTCAGAGAAATGGATTTATCGGTAAGTACCAAAATCCTCTTTTCTCTTTCATCCACTAGGGGACACTGGAGTTCCTTAGACATTAGGGGACGTCCCAAAGTTATCCCCTAGGGAGGGAGTGCCGTCTGTTGCCTGTAAAACCAAACGTCCGAACTTAGAATCCTCGGACGCAAAGGTAACAAACTGGTAAAATTTAGCGAACGTGTGGGCTGAGGACCACGTCGCCGCTCTACAAAGTTGAGTCGTGGAAGCACCACTAGCAGCCGCCCAGGAGGCACCCACCCACCGACCGGGTAGTATGAGCACCCATCTGTACAGGAACCTGTTTACCACAGGAAACATAAGCTTGCCGAATGGCCAGTCTAATCCATCTGGACAGAGATTGCTTAGAAGCCGGCCAACCCTTCTTTGGCCCATCATACAGGACAAATAAATGCTCGGACTTTCTAAAGGACGACGTAATGTGTACGTACACCTGCAATGCTTGGACCACATCCAAGGATACATCCCCATCTGCCAGCCCCTGGAAAGATGGGACCACAATCGGCTGGTTTACATGAAACTCCGAAACAACTTTCGGAAGGAAATCTGCATTTGTATGGAGTTCCGCCCGGTCCTCATGAAAAATCAAAAAGGACTCTTACACAATAAGGCTCCTAACTCAGAAACCCGTCTAGCCGAAGCCAAGGCTTGCTACAACGTTACCTTCCAAGAGAGATGTTTCAGGTCTGTTCTTGGTAACAGTTCAAAGAGTGGGGATTTCAAAGAATCTACTACCAATTTGAGATCCCACGGTCCAGTGGGAGGACGAACCGGGGGCTGTAGTCTCAGAACCCCCTGTAAAAAGGTCTGAATCTCTGTTAAGACTGCCAACCGCTGTTGAAAAAGGATGGAAAGAGCCGACACTTGAACCTTCAGAGATTCCAGGCGCAGACCTAAGTCTAGTCCGGCTTGAAGGAAAAGTAAAAGTCTGGATAAGTGGAAGGACGTCGAATTCCATCCACGTTCCTTACACCAGTCGATGTACTTCTTCCAAATTCTGTAGTAATGCCCGGCCGTGACCGGTTTTCGAGCTGCAATCATCATAGGAATAGCCGTTCTAGGTATCCCTCTGTTCCTTAAGATCCTGGTCTCAATAGCCACGCCGTTAAATGCAGCCTGTTCAGGTCCGAATGTAGAAACGGGTCTTGAGATAGCAGGTCCTCGCTCTGAGGTAACCGCCACGGTTTGTCTGCTAACAAGCCTTGTAGAGCAGAGTACCAACTCCTGCGTGGCCAATCTGGTGCAATTAGAATCGCCCATACTCGCTCTCGTTTCAGCCTCTTCAGAACCCTGGGAATGAGTGGGAACGGTGGAAAGATGTAAACATTTCGTACCCCCAAGGAAGCGTCAATGCGTCCACTCCTTCTGCTGCCGGATCCCTTGTTCTGGACACAACGGGGCAGCTGACGATTCTGCCGAGACGCCATGAGGTCCACTTGAGGAAGACCCCATCTCTCACTACCATGATGAAAATCCGTGGATGCAGGCACCACTCTCCCGGGTGCATGTCCTGTCGACTGAGATAATCTGCTTCCCAGTTCTCCACACCTTGAATGAACACCGTCGATAGTATGACGTTTCGCCTTTCCGCCCATACCAATATCTTTGTGGCTTCGCTTAACGCCATTCTGCTCCTTGTTCCTCCCTGACGGTTTATATAAGCCGTCGTTGTGACATTGTCCGACTGTACCCTCACGTAGTGATTCCTGACTAAGTCTTCGGCAAGGAGAAGTGCATTGTAAAATGCTCTTAGTTCGAGAATGTTGATGGGCAATCTCCATCGTACCTGAAACTGATGGTCCTCGAAGTCGGCACCCCAACCTCTGAGGCTGGTGTCCGTTGTCAGGATTCTCCAATTCCATATCCCGAATCTCTTCCCTGCTGCGAGATTCTTGTGCAACGACCACCAAATCAAGAGGACTCGTACGTGTGGTTGAAGTCGGATCTGACGATGAAGAAGCCAGTGTGAACCGGCTCCCTGAGCAAGGAGGTTCATCTGGAACGGTCGTGAATGAAGCCTGCCGTACTGAGAGAGCTTCGAACGATGCCACCATTTTTCCGAGAAGTTGTACACAGAGGCGCAGAGACACGGACGGTGTCCCTAGTACTTGATCTACTAACCTCTGTATATCCCTGATCTTGGATTCTGGCAGAAAAATCTTTAACTGTACATTGTCCAAGATGAAACCAAGGAATTGAATTAGTTGAGTCGGAGTGAGGTTGGATTTCTGGAAGTTCACAATCCAGCCGTGTTGAACAAGAAATCGGTGAGACGTCTGAACATCTTTGATCAGCTTCTCTTGAGAGGAGGCCTTGATCAGAAGATCGTCTAGATAGGGTATGATCGAGACTCCCACCATTCTCAACCCCGCAACCATGATTGCCAGTATCTTTGTGAAGATCCTCGGCGCTGACGATAGACCAAATGGCAGGGCTCTGAATTGGTATTGATCCCTCACCAGTGCAAACCTTAGGTAAGCTTGGTGGGGAGCCCAAATTGGAATATGCAGGTATGCATCCTTTATATCCATGGACACCATGAATTCGCCCTGTTCCAGACCTGCAATGACCGACTGGATTGATTCCATCTTGAAGCTGTATATCTTTAGAAACTGGTTTAAAACTTTTAAATTGAGGATCGGCCTGACCGTTCCGTCTGGCTTTGGTACAACATAAAGGCTGGAATAAAAACCCGTTCCTCTCTGAGAGGCGGGAACTGTAGTAATGACCGCAAAATTTATTTTTATTTTTTGATGGCTGTCAGTAGCGCTTCTGCCTTCTGAGGGCATTGAGGCAGACCCGTTGTAAAAAAACGGACAGTGAGGTCTCTGTTAAAAATCCAGTCTGTACCCCTGGGAGATTATGTCGTTGATCCAAGGATCTGGAGAGGTGACTGTCCATATGTCCCGAAAACCTTCCAGACGGGCGCCCACCAAGGGGGATCCCAGGTGGACAAGAAGACAGTCATGCCACGGACTTGTCAACAGGTTTATCCTGTTGTCTGGCTGCTGCCTGTGCGTGGCCTCTACCTCTGCCTCCACGGACTTCTGTACCAAAACCTCGTCCTCGAAAGGACCGCAATCTAAATGAATTAAATGCCGGTCCTGAATATCCTCTTCTAGTCTGTGGAACGGCTCTCGTATATGGAGTAGGCAGAAAAGTAGATTTTCCTGCTGTAGCCTGAGAAATCCACTTATCCAACTCAACACCGAAAAGCATTTCTCCCCCAAAGGGGATAGATTCCACCGCCTTCTTGGTGTCAGAGTCGCCTTGCCATTCTGAGCCATAAAATCAGTCTAGCCGATATAGCCGAAGCGGAGATGCGCAAAGCTATTCTGCTAAGATCCTGTGAGGCTTGACACAAGTATGAAGCAGACTCACGAATGTGTTCCGCCAGTTGGGTAATCTCTTCCAAGCTATTTTCCTCCTCAATAGCTTGTACAATACGCCCAGACCACGCGCCCATGGCCTTGTTTACACAAGCACATATGATCGCAGGTCTCTGTGCTGCACCTGCTGCCATGAATATTGACTTTAAAGTAGTGTCCACCTTTCTATCTGACGCATCCTTTAAAGTCGTCACATTAGGTATCGGCAATATTGTCTTCTTCGATAACCTTCCTAGGGAAGCATCCACTCTACAGGTGGAGTCTCACACTTATCCATTACACCCTTGGGTAGGGGATAAGTTACTTGAAACCTCTTTGGAAATTGAAAGCGTTTGTCTGGCTGTTTCCAAGCCTCCTCCATCTGAGATTGGAGGGATTTAGGAATGGGAAACACCGTAGAACGCGGCTTCTGGGATTCGAATAAATCGAATTCTTCTGGTTCCTTGACGTCTTCCGCCTTGAAGTCAAGGATCTCCCTCACCGCTTCAATCAAAGACTCAATACCAGAGAGTGCCGTGTCTACTTCTGGAAAATCGGCGTCCAGGGTAGATTCCATTAACTCACCTTCCTCCGTATCAATGAGAGGATCTCCTTCCTCGTCTGGTTTGGTTATGATAGGAAGAGGTCTTTTAACTGCCTTGCGCACATTAGTTTCTGCATGTGCTCGCGGCGTTAACTTGATGAGAAATTCCTTCATCATCTTAGAGAAGCCCGTAGCCCATTCTGATTGCTGTCTGCGGGATTCCGACATCTCCTGTGAGATTCTATTTGCCAGGTTGTCTTCCCATGACCTAGGCGGAGCACTGCTCCTAGGTGGAGCGTCCTTGTCCAAGCAGGAGTCGCACACTCCGGAGCTGCCAACCCGCGTGCTCTTCTTGTTACACTTCGCACAAACATAGCAGGTCTTGGAAGTCTTGGTTGGTGCTTTAGACATGCTATTTAAACCCCGTACTAGGGCATTACGCAGTGCTTTCACCTTTTAAACTAGGAAGGGAAAGACTGAGGGAAGACGGCAGTGAAGGTATTGGAACCGGCTGGCAAACTTATCCCTTCAATATGTACAAGGAGGGAAAATGACAAAACCAAAACTAAATAAAAAAATAAAAAAAATGTATATTAATAATAATGCATCAGCCGTTTTGCAACCCTCACAGCCCGAACTGTAAATCAGCTACAATGGTGAGGTTGTCCACGTGCTTCCTAGTATTTTCTTCAGGATCTTTGCATAGAATTCCTTCGAAAATATAAATAGTAATATAATTAAATTGTTCAGGAAATCCTCATTTAAAATATGTATTTATATAACTACAGCTACACTAAAAAATGCTTGATGTCAATTCTAGGGAGAGGGTTTATACACTCCCATTAGGATGAAGTTAGTGTGTATGCGAGGGGGAGGGCTTATATCCTCCCCTTAGAATGGCGCCAGGAGTAAAAAGTAAAATGGGCGACATTAAAAAAATTTTAGTCACTTTATAAACTAAACTCAGCCTTCTGTGCTATGCTATGAGGAGGCGCGCTGATCATCTACCAGGTGAGTGTCTGCAAACCTGTAGTCCCAGCCAGCCTCACACTCTCTCCGCACTCCGCTCCGTCCCGCGCTCCGGGACCGCCCGCCGCAGCGCTCAGCCGAGCTCTTGCGGTGTCTGACCTCTCCTGCCTGTACGCGCTACGGGACGTCTCTCACTAAGTCCCGTAGCGGCGATAAGATAGTTTAGCGCACAGAAGTTACCCCCGGCGCGTCAGGAGAACTTGAGCTCTCAGCATAGAATCTTACTCTAGAAAGGGGAGACTGAGATCGCTGCCGCTGTGTAGCATAAGCCCACCAGTTAACTATCTAAAGTGGGATTAGAAACCAGGGGAACTCTTGTAATGTTAAATTAATAGGGCAAGGAAGGAAACTAAGAAACCGAACAGGGCCCTTCGTAAAAAACCAGTACTCACTGTTTTAGATGAGGATTTTCCAGATGAGAGATGCAGGTCCCTTCAATAGGGATCTTTGTCTCTCTATATAAGTCAGCCTTGTCTCCCTTTTATTAGGTGGACGCAGCTACCAAATGTTTTAGTCAGGAGCTCAAAGCTCCATGTGCTACCTCCTAGCACAATTTTCAAAACTGAGGGAGGAGGGATGTGAAGGGGGAGGAGCCGGCTGTGCAGACAATGCTGATTTAGATTGTGCCACACCTCCGGTTGCAAGCTTCACACCCCTAATGTCTAAGGAACTCCAGTGTCCCCTAGTGGATGAAAGAGAAATTCTGGGATTTCAAATAGAGAATTGGCTAGAATGAAGCATCTGGTTTTCAGACAAGGAAGAGGTACAAATAGAGACCGGTGCCTCACTGATTTGGAGGGACATGGGAAATAACTTAAGTCCAGAAGGGACCAGAAACATAATTAAGGCGTTGGGAGGGAGCTCTGAAGGTAAGGATATCGTTCTGACTCACCACGCTCCGAACCAAAGTATCAGACGTGGTCTTTGACCTTTTCTTGCAGAATTGCAGATGGCCTCCTAACCACGGAACCACAGGGTGGGACTCTGGCCAGTCATGAGGTTGGCCTTGTCTGGTTGCCTAGCCATTCTTGTGTTCCTTTGTGCTTTCTACCTCGGGAGGAATAAGTGTGACCACGAAAAGAACACTGGGACCTGGGACACATCAGGTACAAACCCAAAAACAAGGGTCCTTTGGTTTGGCGGCTGTGGACGGTAGGAACGCCGTCTTGGAGGCCGCCGCAGTGATGAACTTATGCAGTTTAGGAACAAAAAAGGATCTCACCATTGTATGGGAGAGATTCTTATACATTTTTAGATTTAGTACCTCATTCAGTAAGGATTGCAAAATGTGTAAATTGCAATCTGTCTGATTATCCAACGACTGAGCATGCACAGCATTTGCATTGGGCACACGTGAGTAAAAATAGTGACAGAAAATTTGTACGCATCATGATTGCAATGCAGCCGCAGTTTGACAAGAAGCTGGCGTTTC
Source organism: Pseudophryne corroboree (assembly GCF_028390025.1). Taxonomy (NCBI): domain Eukaryota; kingdom Metazoa; phylum Chordata; class Amphibia; order Anura; family Myobatrachidae; genus Pseudophryne; species Pseudophryne corroboree. The sequence continues at coordinate 171,439,243 of NC_086455.1, read as the reverse complement.
TGGGCGGAAACCCGCCATTCCCTGGGAGTGTCTGAAAAAACGCAGGCGTACCCAGGTGTTTTTTTAAGTGGGTCCTATAACGTCAGCGATGACCACTACCAGCCTCGTGTCATAAGAATTGTGGATGACCTTGCCTGGCGCAGATGGGAAAACTCTTCAATGTTCCAGTAGTTGCGTATGGTTTTGTGATCAGCCGCATATTTTGATGCATTCACAATTTCTGCAATGGCGTTTTTTCGCCATTTCTGGACGGCAAGGGTCATATGGGTGTCCGGAGTCTGAGACTCCTCCACCTCGGATTCCTGGGACTCTATCCTCTTCTGAGAATTCCTCAGATTGGGACTCCTCAGAATGTACAAGAGGTAAAGTAGCTTTAACTGGAAGTTTACGCTTAAGGATGATCCCAATGGCTTAATGAAAAATAAAAAAAGGCCTCTGGAAACATAGAACTGCTTGATAGAAAGGGCCAATATGTTCCTCTAACTGACCCGCAGAAGGGAAGGTTACTACTTTCTTCTAGCTCTTGAAGAGGGACACATCCTGAGGTGGAAAGTCTTCCAAGTCCTTATTAGCAGAATAGACCAACCGCTACTCTTAAGGCTTCCACGTTTACAGAACTAGTTTGTTCTTCCTCCTGAACAGAAGACATCTTTTTGTCAGAATCCAGTTGAAAAGGAATCTTCAGAATCCTATTTAAAGCCTGACTGAAGGTGGATGGTAAATGTACGTAGAGCAGGATATGGGTACACAGCAGGATCCACTATCTGTTGCAGGGAAGTGGATACTTGGACTATATTCCATTAACAATAAGTAGCCAGAATACTGCATCTACAGAAACCTACATTAGAAAGTCACCATGGCTGAACATCTACTGTGGCATTCAGGTATTGCCTTCAAATAGCCCCAGGAATCAAGAGTTTATAATGTGTAGATTATTCCATGAACAGACTCTGTGCCCACAGAGGTTCCACATTATGCCGCAGTGGAATCGAGGAAGACCCTGCAGGAAGATCCCGAGGGAGTTGCCTGGACATAGCCCTCAGGCAGGGGGGCTCACTACCTGAGGCCTGGGCTGCAGTGCCAGAGAAAACACACAAGCCACCATGATCTAGAGCAGAAGTGACTAAAGGATCCTGGCATTATTTCCAGGAAAGGGACTTAGAGGAAGCACCCTTCTATGAAACCGCTCTATGACCCCTCCCCCCCTTTTGGAGACACTGTAGTGTACCAAAATAAGTAACCTCACTGGGCACCTTAGTGGCCAGTATGAACAATAGTAATAACTGGTGTGGAAACAGAGGGCAGAACCCTACTGTAAATTAACAGCAATAATTTAAATATAAACGAGCAGACAAGAAAATAAGGAAGCTGCAATGTGAAATAGTACGGAGTACATGCATGTAGACACACATACTCACCCTCACATACAAGGCCATCTCTAATTCCACTGCTCCCTACATCTCCAACCTCCTCTCCCTTCATACTCCCTCCCGCCCCTACAGTCGACTAATGACCGTCGCCTCTCCACTGCCCTGGTCACTGCTACCCATGCTCGAGTTCAGGATTTTGCCCGTGCTGCACCCCTTCAGTGGAACGCGCTCCCCCGCTCCATTAGACTCTCCCCGACCTTGCAAAGCTTCAAACGGGCACTAAAAACCCACCTATTCATCAAAGCATACCCTCCCGATGCATAACCCAGTGCTAAAGCCGCGCCTCCACCCCCCTGCCTCATGCCGTGAACATCTCAGCTTTGCTTGCATACTGCCATCAGGCTACCTCCCACTTGCCTGCACTTCTTGTCATCTCTGTCGCCCCTCCCCACTAGATTGTTAGCTCTTCAGAGCAGGGCCCTCTTTCCTCTGGTTATCTAAGCCCTCGTCTCGACACATTTCACTCGCAGCTCTCCCCTACTCAACGACCATCTTTATCCTGCTAGTAAAGGCTCATCTCCGTCTATGGCCACCAGCCTCTAGTAGTACGATGATCACTCCATCAATATTTACATCTAAGCTGTATTATGTCTTGAGAACGTGTGGTGCTCTGTTACCTGTACTCTATTTCTGTTATTTATTTACTGTAATGCTTTGTTTTGTCTCCCTGTACTGTCCTTTATACGGCGCTGCGAAACATGTGGCGCCTTATAAATAAAATGTAATAATAATAATAATAATAACAATAACATACCACAGCAAGAAGAGGGGGATAGCTGACAGAAATATAAACCTAAAGGTAAGTGGGGCAAGAACTATAACCTGGTGAGGTATAGTGGGGGGTGGGGAGACCCGGCACACTCAGGCTGTGACCACAGGCTCTAAAATGGTGCTCAGCATTCTGGGGACAACCGAGGAAGGCCCCTCCCCCCATGGTGTTAAATGTCCATGGTGAGGGTACGGACACCGTTCCCCGCTGACCTCTCAACCCCCCCCCCCCCCCCCCCCTCAGCAGTGATCCACATTCAAAACACACATAATGGTAGCTGCTCAATCACTACCACTGTGTTTATTTGCATGTGTGAGACGGCATTGCATGGGAGCAGCATGTGTGAGACGGCATTGCATGGGAGCAGCATTTGGAAGGCACGCTGGTCCTTGTAGTGCTAATGGGAGATCCTAGGGGGGCCCTCAATCTGGAGGTATTTTTGTATGAGCCTTTATCATTACTATTACTATAAAGACAAATCACATGGTCCTATGCGGGGACTGCCATCGTGTAGTGCAGGACTGCCAATATCAGAGAAGCCATGAAGTGGTTTGGCAGCATCCCATATATTTGAAAAAATATATAAAAGAAATCTCTGAAATTCTATTACCAGATAGTAACAATACTTGAAACTGTCAGCAGCCGCCGCTCAGGGAGGAAGCAGGTCCCGGCCGTTGCCAGGCAACTGGTACTCTGCACCTCCTTTGGCTCCCACTTGGCAAAGCCGTTGCAGGGGTGCCTGGGAGCCGCAGGGCACCTAGCAATGGGGACGCTGGAGTCAGACTGTGTTCCCCATTGCTCAATCATATCATTAAAAATATTTATGTGCCCGGCACTCCGTGCACTTTAAAAAACAAAAACACAACAACTGCCTGGGCTGTGAAGGAGGCGGGGTATGCTTCCTCCAGAATTGCTATACCCCCATTGCCTCCCTCCAGTGTTCCCCGATTATCTCATATTTTGATTTTTACAGCCAGCAACAAAGATGGAATGTTTGCTTGTTTCAGATAATGCCAGATACACTATTATTATAGGTTATATAGGGCCTACAACAGTAGCTTGTACGTAACTCACCCTCTCAGAGTATTACAGGTCTCTGGGTCAGCAGGATCCAATGTCTCTTTTAAGAACTGGATATAATGTATCCACAGATCAACACTTAATGTAATAGCCTGAATTCCTCTACGATAGACCTGCACAAAAGAGAAGGGGGGAGGGGAAGAGACAGACCAAGGAGGATGATACATTTGTTCCAAATGAAAAACGTGTATCCGGTCAACCTTACAAATGCTAAGTATATGGAATTTCATTGAAATCTGCCATTACCATTGAAGTGGAGGTTGGATAGAACATGGTTTATGCTCTGAGCACCACTTGCAGTATCTCGGATCTTCAGTGTGCAGATATATTCTTAACAGGAGCCAAGGGCTGGCTTTGGGGTACAGACCATAAGGCGCAGACCCATTAGAATCACATTCAACGGCTTCTGACCACAGAATCATAACAAGCAACACAATGTAACCAGCAGAATTAAAACTAAGCCAACACACAACGAATGACAGAAAGGGCCTGCCCTACATGTTAAGCTGCAGTGTAATAGAGGCTTGCACTGCACAGCTTGACAAATGGTGGAGATTTAACGCACCTGTCAACAAAGAAAGGAGATATTAGCACAAATGTCACAGCTAGTGACAAATGTCATAATCCTGCTGCAATTCTACACAGGGCCTGCACTAGTGTCCAAGCTAACTCACGTCAAGTCTCCTCCGTCTAATGTCTACAGAACATCAAATTACCTCATCCGCTTCCATGATGTTATTGTTCCGCTTCTCCAAATCTGCGTACTTCTTCCAGTAGCCGTAACAATACGGGTAATTAGTAAGAAACAAGTCAAACGCTTTCCGGGAAGCAGGAATGTGATTCTAGATAAAGAAACAAGCTGGGGGTCAGATGGTGTTGTGCCAAAACACTATTAAATAGATATATTGTATATTTAAAAAAATATACACATACATACAACCTTGAAGCCTTGGTTTTTGACGATTATAATCTGCCATGAGTTTTGGTCCTCTTTAAAGAAACAAATGAAACATATTTATACGGTTTATCTCCGGAGTAGGCAGGCCTGCCCTGTCAGTGTGATTGCAGTACCTGTAAAAAGCTGGAGAGCCATGTATTGCCTAAGCCAGGATCATTCAGATGTGTCCTCATACATATTGCCTCAACACGCTACGCAGCGGGAGACGCCTGGCAGGTCCCATGCATTTCTTAGCGTTGTGCATTTTTTTGTGTGTGCCAAAAATGCATCTTATTCGTATTGCTATGCGAGCAAGACGCACAAGCCGACTCCGCTGAATAAAATATGTGGCATGCCTATATTCTGTGTGCGACCGCATCTGTATCTGCATAAAGGGCCCCATACACTAGAACAATAATGCCCGATTTCATCCAATTTCGGGCATTCGGGACAATATATCGGGTGAAATCGGGCATTTTGTAGGTGTTTCCGATCAGATGCGCATTCCAGTGAAGGTCGGATCGTCTCCCCTAGATCGTTAGTACTGCACTTGTGATATGACGGTTCCCGCAGACATGGCTGGGATCGCATAAGATATATTGCATGCAAAATGTACCAAATCGTATGGAACCACTCCCGGGAGAGTTCATGGGAAATCGCCTCCAACTTCAGCCTCAGACATATCATTGTAGTGTATGGGGCCCTTACGAACAATCTACATTAGTGTTGGAAAGCACTGTAGCGTAGCATTTCATATGCAGCTACAGCCATGGTCGCACACAGAATATAGGCATAACGCATATCATTTTAATCAGCAAAAGCGGCTTGTGCAAGCTATTCGCATTGCTTTGCAAATAAGGCGCATTTTCATGGAAAAAGTTGCACAAAGATGCAGTGCTACAAACTCACTTCACAGCATGGCGTGCTGGGAGGCTAGATGTAATTGGACACGTTTGTATTTACATTTACGGTTCACATGCTTTGATAAAGACACATTACAATATTTCAGCACAATGAGTACACTTTATGACGAACCTGTTTCCATGACTTCGTTACAAGTTTTCATCAACAGAGATAACACAAAATACCTATAGTCCAATACAATAGCGTCTTTACTTGCCAATGCAAGATCCGCGGCCAAAGAGAAATCAAGAATGGTCTCCACAACCTTTAGGAGAGCGATCTACCCACATGGTGTCTATCCTTCTGTGAGACTGATCAGGCATCTAAAACGTCACCAAAAATGGCACTATGACCTCCTTTATAGAGGAAGGCCAATAAAGATACCATAGAGATGAGAAGCCGCCAAATTGCAGTATCCCGCCCCCCTAGCAACAAGTAATTCCACCTAGTGAGGCAGAAAGGGGTTAAAATAGAAATCCTGGCCCCTCCGCATCCCTGGGATCAGACTAGTTACAGCAGGTTCCAAAAATGTTTGGAAGATAATCCATAAATTACTATGTTCTCAGGTCCGGACACCAAAAACACACACATTATTTTGTGTGTGGTTTTTTTTTTTTTTTAAATCTACCCAATAACACGTTTCACAATGTTGAGAACTATAAGCTAGGGGACACAGACCACAATTACTAGTTGTAGAGGAGCATGGGGCGAGTTAACCATAAACTAACAGCGTGAAAGAAGAATAAGTGTTATCTAATGATGGTTGGCACTTACTTCACCCATAGAGGGCTTCAAGGAGTTCTTCTAGAAATTACTTCAACTAGATCTTAATGATACAGTTTAGTTCAGGCCAAAAGAGGCCTTCACAAGAAAAGAAAAAAAATGCCATAATGAGATGAGACATTATCTGCTGCCCATGGTTTAAGTGGGGCCCCAGTGGGTCACAGCTGGGTTCACCAAGGCTCACACCCTTACTTTTCCATGATAAATGCACATTTTATCCACGATAAGTGCTGCGTAAATACATAGGTCTGCGGCTTTTTGTGGGGCCTATGTATTTTAGCACAAAAAAAACAGGGGTTTTCATGTGAGCTAACTGGATAAGGGTAATAAAAAAAAAAAAAAGAAACAATTGGTAACTGGATACCCCCCTAAGAGTTGTTTCAGCCACCGGAACATTGCATTGGCTATATAAGTTATCAAAATCATTTGTATAACCATACTGCTTTAGGAGAGGTCTTGTGAGTCTCTTATACAGAGCGTCCTTTACAGATGTAGTAGCTTAAGCTTCGCTGTGAGAAGGGGGAGAGTAACCATATTCTGTAATGTGTGAAACAGCCTGTAATTGTTCTCATTTTCCCAAGGTCATCACAGAGGATTAACAGGAGGCTACAGTGGTCATACCAAATACTCTTCCCCTCAACGTAGGTGGCTGTCGCCAAAAACAGCAGTTAGGACGTGAACCAGTGAAACAGAGGGAGCACAGGGATCACATTCCATGGAAGTGGGAAAAGCTGAAGCTCACAGCTCTGTTGCTCACCTATGAAAGGGGTCGGGAGGTGGGATCCGGTTTTGTTTGAGAGCCCTGCCACCGACAGAGGGGAGCCTACCCAGCATGTAGGTCCCTCAGGTAACAATGCAGGAATGGACGCTACTAGGACGACAAGTTTATAGTTTTACTTTTCTGAAAGACGCAAAGCTTCTCCAAAAATTCTACTTGTATTCAGATTTTGTAATGACATTAATGTTTTGATGGCAGTGAAAAGCCAGCCAGTAACCTGTGAAGAGAAGACCTCTCTGATATGAGACATAATATACCAGAGTCCCCTTAAATGACATTTCATAACAGCTTTACGCAACATCTTAAGGCAGGGCAGGAAGAAACAAGAGTGGGTCAGGAGGGAACATATGTCAGAAAGCCACCATCGCCCCCCGGCTACTGTGCTTGTGTGTTCAGCTACTGACCTCTTGCTCTACGTAATGCAGCAGATACGTCCAGATACTGAAATCATCGGGATTAGCTTCCAACATCTTCCAGTATTTATCAAACTCCGGAGGAAGAGGCGGCTCCGGGGGCTCAGCGGCCTCCCCCACCCCACCGGCGGCGTCCTGCTCCAGGGACTGAATCATGGGCGTCACCTCCTTGGTGTCTTTATTGGCTGGTGGCATCTCGGCCTCCGTATTATCGTCCGCCTCTTTCAGCTTGGGGCTTGGATTCGGCTTTACATCCGCCATCTTCACCGTATATTCCTCTAGATTTGCTGGGGGGAGAATAGAGAAAGAAAATATTAAAAAGGAGGCAAACATTTTTTACTATCTATGTACACATGGCAGTGCTCCATATTAGTTACTATCGGCAACCACACAACCCAGCAGAATATTGCAATGCTCCATATTAGTTACTATTAGCAACCACATGACCCAGCAGCATATCACAGTGCTCCATATTAGTTACTATCGGATACCGCAGAACCCAGCAGCATATCACAGTGCTCCATATTAGTTACTATCGGATACCACACAAGCCAGCAGCATATCACAGTGCTCCATATTAGTTACTATCGGATACCGCACAACCCAGCAGCATATCACAGTGCTCCATATTAGTTACTAGTGGTAACCACACGACCCAGCAGCACATGGCAGTGCTCCATATTAGTTACTAGTGGTAACCACACAACCCAGCAGCATATCACAGTGCTCCATATTAGTTACTAGTGGTAACCGCACGACCCAGCAGCATATCGCAGTGCTCCATATTAGTTACTAGTGGTAACCGCACGACCCAGCAGCATATCGCAGTGCTCCATATTAGTTACTAGTGGTAACCACACGACCCAGCAGCACATGGCAGTGCTCCATATTAGTTACTAGTGGTAACCACACAACCCAGCAGCATATCACAGTGCTCCATATTAGTTACTAGTGGTAACCGCACGACCCAGCAGAATTGGAGGCTGCAGAAGCAGACAGGTCAGCAGCTGGGAGGGGCAGGCCTGGGGGATCTATGAGGCACAGCGGCCTGTGGCGGTATACTGGCCTCAGGGGACCCTCAGCACCACGCACTGCAATGCGCGGGGTGAGAGGCCCACACACCAGGCCCTGTGGGCACTGGGCCCAGCTCCCTGGGCCTCATACATACCAGCAACAGAAGCCGTGCCTCCTCTGCACAGCGCACACCCGTCTCCCCTGTCCCGGTCACCTCACCGGCGCCTCTACACAATCTCCCGGGTGTCTCAGCGGCGACGACTCGCCAATAATAACACGCGTCGTCAGACAGGGCCACACCGCAGCAGCGCGCCCGCAAACGTAACGTAGTGCGCCCACAGCGTCACAGCGCCGGCGCGCTCATAGTCGCGGCCTGCCCCTTTTCTGCGTGCTTACGTCACTGTGGCGGCGCGCTCATAGCCGCGGCCGGCCCCTTTCCTGCGTGCTTACGTCACCGCGCCGGTGTGCCCTGATCTGAGGGCGCTGCCCGGAGTTGCTTCCAGCGTGGAACGCACGCCTTGGACGCGCTGACGTCACGGCAGCTGTTGTTGTTGTCGTACGCAGCTGGGCAGAGGCCCGTCGTGTGGACCAGCAGCTGGATCCATGTCGGAGCCGGCCGGAGCCGCCCCCTGGGGCCCCGCAACCCTCCTTCTCGGCTGAGTACGAGCTCCGCCAGCGGGTGAGACCTCCCCACGCCCCCGGGAGCGTGCAGCTGTGCTCTGCATACCGCTAGGGTTTGTGTAGGTGATTCCTGGCTGCGAGAGGCGGTGGGGTCACACTGCACAGCATACTCAGTGTACAGTTCTCTGTGTAGCGCACACATATTCCGCAGCGCATTGCAGTGAGTATATGGCCATTCACATCAGCGCCTGCCACAGCGAGAACATATAAACTCAACACATGTCCTTGGTGGGAATATATCCCGGGCCCCAGTGCTGTGAGGCGGTATTGCTAACCATCCCAAACATGTCAGTGTGTTCTACATCCTGGCCTGACCCTTACCCACCCACAAGCTGGCACATAGCTCCTAGCTCCCTGCCAGTGATAGGACAGTTCTACAGCTCCTTCCATAATAATTACCCTGCTCCACTCATCCACTGCCGCTCCTCCCCGGGAGACCCTGCTCCACTCATCCACTGCCGCTCCTCCCCGGGAGACCCTGCTCCACTCATCCACTGCCGCTCCTCCCCGGGAGACCCTGCTCCACTCATCCACTGCCGCTCCTCCCCGGGAGACCCTGCTCCACTCATCCACTGCCGCTCCACTCATCCACTGCCGCTCCTCCCCGGGATACCCTGCCCCACTCATCCGCCGCGCAGCCGCTCCTCCCCGGGAGACCCTGCTCCACTCATCCACTGCCGCTCCACTCATCCACTGCCGCTCCTCCCCGGGAGACCCTGCTCCACTCATCCACTGCCGCTCCTCCCCGGGAGACCCTGCTCCACTCATCCACTGCCGCTCCTTCCCGGGAGAGCCTGCTCCACTCATCCACTGCCGCTCCTCCCCGGGAGACCCTGCTCCACTCATCCACTGCCGCTCCTCCCCTCGAGACCCTGCTCCACTCATCCGCTGCCGCTCCTCCCCGGGAGACCCTGCTCCACTCATCCGCTGCCGCTCCTCCCCGGGAGACCCTGCTCCACTCATCCGCTGTCGCTCCTCCCCGGGAGACCCTGCTCCACTCATCCGCTGTCGCTCCTCCCCGGGAGACCCTGCTCCACTCATCCGCTGCCGCTCCTCCCCGGGAGACCCTGCTCCACTCATCCGCTGCCGCTCCTCCCCGGGAGACCCTGCTCCACTCATCCGCTGTCGCTCCTCCCCGGGAGACCCTGCTCCACTCATCCGCTGCCGCTCCTCCCCGGGAGACCCTGCTCCACTCATCCGCTGCCGCTCCTCCCCGGGAGACCCTGCTCCCCTCATCCGCTGCCGCTCCTCTTCGGGAGACCCTGCTCCACTCATCCGCTGTCGCTCCTCCCCGGGAGACCCTGCTCCACTCATCCGCTGTCGCTCCTCCCCGGGAGACCCTGCTCCACTCATCCGCTGCCGCTCCTCCCCGGGAGACCCTGCTCCACTCATCCGCTGCCGCTCCTCCCCGGGAGACCCTGCTCCACTCATCCGCTGTCGCTCCTCCCCGGGAGACCCTGCTCCACTCATCCGCTGCCGCTCCTCCCCGGGAGACCCTGCTCCACTCATCCGCTGCCGCTCCTCCCCGGGAGACCCTGCTCCACTCATCCGCTGTCGCTCCTCCCCGGGAGACCCTGCTCCACTCATCCGCTGCCGCTCCTCCTCGGGAGACCCTGCTCCACTCATCCGCTGCCGCTCCTCCCCGGGAGACCCTGCTCCACTCATCCGCTGTCGCTCCTCCCCGGGAGACCCTGCTCCACTCATCCGCTGCCGCTCCTCCCCGGGAGACCCTGCTCCACTCATCCGCTGCCGCTCCTCCCCGGGAGACCCTGCTCCCCTCATCCGCTGCCGCTCCTCTTCGGGAGACCCTGCTCCACTCATCCGCTGTCGCTCCTCCCCGGGAGACCCTGCTCCACTCATCCGCTGTCGCTCCTCCCCGGGAGACCCTGCTCCACTCATCCGCTGCCGCTCCTCCCCGGGAGACCCTGCTCCACTCATCCGCTGCCGCTCCTCCCCGGGAGACCCTGCTCCACTCATCCGCTGCCGCTCCTCCCCGGGAGACCCTGCTCCACTCATCCGCTGCCGCTCCTCCCCGGGAGACCCTGCTCCACTCATCCGCTGCCGCTCCTCCCCGGGAGACCCTGCTCCACTCATCCGCTGCCGCTCCTCCCCGGGAGACCCTGCTCCACTCATCCGCTGCCGCTCCTCCCCGGGAGACCCTGCTCCACTCATCCGCTGTCGCTCCTCCCCGGGAGACCCTGCTCCACTCATCCGCTGTCGCTCCTCCCCGGGAGACCCTGCTCCACTCATCCGCTGCCGCTCCTCCCCGGGAGACCCCGCTCCACTCATCCGCTGCCGCTCCACTCATCCGCTGCCGCTCCTCCCCGGGAGACCCTCCTCCACTCATCCACTGCCGCTCCTCCCCGGGAGACCCCGCTCCACTCATCCACTGCCGCTCCTCCCCGGGAGACCCTGCTCCACTCATCCACTGCCGCTCCTGCTCCTCCCCGGGAGACCCTGCGCCACTCATCCGCTGCCGCTCCTCCCCGGGAGACCCTGCTCCACTCATCCACTGCCGCTCCTCCCCGGGAGACCCTGCTCCACTCATCCACTGCCGCTCCTCCCCGGGAGACCCTGCTCCACTCATCCACTGCCGCTCCTCCCCGGGAGACCCTGCTCCACTCATCCACTGCCGCTCCTCCCCGGGAGAACCTGCTCCACTCATCCACTGCCGCTCCTCCCCGGGAGACCCTGCTCCATTCATTCGCCGTGCAGCCGCTCCTCCCCGGGAGACCCTGCTCCATTCATTCACCATGCATACACAATAGTTACTAAATGGACAGTGCACGGCGCCCTGCCAAAACCGCCTAGCAGAAACACTACGTGTTCTCAAGGCACCATGACAGACCAGGTTTAGAAGATATCCATGCTTGCGCACAAGTGACTTAATGAGGACCTTATTCATTTTGATTTAACAATCTGTGCTCAGTCATGGATATTTGAAAACCTGGACTGATACGGTGCCTTGAGGACCGAAACCGGAAACCACGGTCTTAGAATGCAATGTCAACGTATGCACCAATCATTAGGAATACTCTACTTATGGTCTCTCTACAGGATGAAGACATTGTTTCAAGAGATCAAGGCATCCATCAAAAACAACTCTGACCACGACCGCTCGTTCTGGAGGCCGGTGCTCCCTTGGGGTGGCGTTTTCACCATTAAAGCTGGCCGCAAAGCGGTATCGTGTATGCCTCTTTACGTTGAGATTACGCTGAAGAACACGTGTACCATTGATGGGTTTTTAATGCTGCTCTACGTCATCCTACGAGAGAATAACACGTTCCCCCGGGAACTGTCCCACTACCTGGGCCGGGAGTTCATTGATTACTTTCTGCATCTCATGGACACTTACAGTTTCACCTCGGTAAAGTTGCTGTGGATATGGGACAAGATGGAGAAGCGTCAGTACAAATCCGGCATACACAAAACCTCTCTGGAGATTGACTTGTTTGGCAACGAGCATGAAAATTTCACTAGAAACCTGGAGCACCTCATGGCCACAATGCAGGAGAGCTACTGCTCCAACCCGCAGTGTCCAATCCGTGTTCAGGAGAGCCACATGCAAACTATACTGATCAAGTAAGTCATCATTCCATTTAAAAGGCATTTTCCCATCCCATTTCCAGTATACAGGAAAACAATATATTTTATTATTCTTTATATTTATTTATTAACAGTTTCTTATATAGCGCAGCAAATTCCGTTGCGCTTTACAAATGGAAATAACAATGCTATAACAAAACTGGGTAATAACAAACAGTCATAGAGGTAGGAGGGCCCTGCTCGCAAGCTTACAATCTATATGGTGCCACAAGGTTTCCACAACACCTGACAAAGTACACTGCTCGGAAGGATGCGGCCGTAGTGTCGTCGACAGCGGCAGGTGTTTTGCGGGACAGCAGTGTGGCATTTGGGGGGGGCAGGGGGGGGGACGTTTTCAGGGCAGATGCGTGAGGTCACACGCAGCTGCACTGATTCAAAAAAATGGTGGAGGACCACCTGACGGCACAGCCATGCTGCGTTGCCAGGGGTCAACCTTAATTCGATGTGTCGGAAGGCGGCCCGTCACATGTGTTGGATGGCCCCCAGCATGTGAAAAGATGGACGCAGATTTGGCTGCGTATGCAGCGATCTGCATCTATCTCTGAATAAAGTCCTTATCGTACAAGAGAGTGCAGGACAAGTACATAGTATATAAACATTTCTGCATCAGCGGACATGACACGGACATAAGCGTCAGGGTGGCAGAAAACGAGGGTTAGGTGCCGTTGTAGGGAGAATAGAGTAGAAGGTAGGGCCCTGCGAGAGCTTACAGTCTAAAGGGGAGGGGCAGGCAGATAGGGGGGGCACAGATGAAGAAGACCGTGAGCACCTATAATCTTAAATAGCGAGAAAGAAAGCTGCATAGATAACACTTTCCATGCAGCCCAAATAGAAAGCACTTCTGCAGTAAGAATAAATCAGAAAATCTACATTTGTGGTCAGTTTAGGAGATGCGTTTGAGACTCTATTACAGGCAGTTTGGCGTTTATTTGGAAGTAAGCTCAGATACCTTCTACAGGTGACCCTGTCGTCCAGTTCTGCTACAGCAGGGGTGGCCAACCAGTCAGAGGCAAAGAGCTGAAAAATATCTGTAGTCAAGCCAAAGAGCCAGTATCATGCGTGCGCCAAAGGGGCGCGCCCCCAAAAATAGGGCATGGCCTAACTGGCACAAGCCCACGCCCAATTTTTTGACGCCCGCCTTCAGTATGACGTTTATAGTAGCATGACCATGTGTCACACCCCCATTTTCTCTGACGTCCTAGTGGATGCTGGGAACTCCGTAAGGACCATGGGGAATAGCGGCTCCGCAGGAGACTGGGCACATCTAAAGAAAGCTTTAGGACTATCTGGTGTGCACTGGCTCCTCCCCCTATGACCCTCCTCCAAGCCTCAGTTAGATTTTTGTGCCCGACCGAGCAGGGTGCAATCTAGGAGCTCTCCTGAGCTTCTTAGAAAAAGTTAGTTTTAGGTTTTTTATTTTCAGTGAGACCTGCTGGCAACAGGCTCACTGCATCGAGGGACTAAGGGGAGAAGAAGCGAACCTGCCTGCTTGCAGCCAGCTTGGGCTTCTTAGGCTACTGGACACCATTAGCTCCAGAGGGACCGAACACAGGCCCAGCCTCGGAGTCCGGTCCCAGAGCCGCGCCGCCGGCCCCCTTACAGAGCCAGAAGCAAGAAGAGGTCCGGAAAATCGGCGGCAGAAGACATCAGTCTTCACCAAGGTAGCGCACAGCACTGCAGCTGTGCGCCATTGCTCCTCATGCACACCACACGCTCCGATCATTGATGGGTGCTGGGGGGGGGGGGGGGGGGCGCCCTGAGCAGCAATATAAACACCTTGGCTGGCAAAAATACATCACATATAACCCCCAGGGCTATATGGATGTATATTAACCCCTGCCAGATTCCATAAAAATGCGGGAGAAAAGTCAGCGAAAAAGGGGCGGAGCCTATCTCCTCAGCACACTGGCGCCATTTTTCCCTCACAGCTCCGTTGGAGGGAAGCTCCCTGGCTCTCCCCTGCAGTTAATACACTACAGAAAGGGTTAAAAAGAGAGGGGGGGGGGGGCACAATTTAGGCGCAGTATACAACATATAGGCAGCTATAAGGGAAAACACTTTTTTATAGGTGCTATCCCTGTGATATATAGCGCCCTGGTGTGTGCTGGCATACTCTCCCTCTGTCTCCCCAAAGGGCTTTGTGGGGTCCTGTCCTCTATCAGAGCATTCCCTGTGTGTGTGCTGTGTGTCGGTACGGCTGTGTCGACAGGTATGTGGAGGATAATGAGGTGGAGGCGGAGCGAATGCCTGTAAATATGTTGTCACCCCCTGCGGGGTCGACACCGGTGTGGTTGAACTTATGGAAGGATTACGTGAAAGTGTCAACTCCTTACATAAAAGGCCGACGACACGGAACAGCCGGCTACTCAGCTTGTGCCTGTTCCAGCGTCTCAAATGTCATGGGGGGCTCTAAAATCGCCCGCTACCTCAGATAACAGACACAGATGTCGACACGGACACTGACTCCAGTGTCGACATCGATGAGACTGGTGTACCCTCCAAATAGGTCCACCCGTTACAGGATTGAGACAATGAAAAATGTATTACACATTTATGATTATACCCCAGGTACCACATAAAAGGGTATTGTGTTTGGTGAGAGAAAACTATTAGTAGTTTTTCCTGCATCTGAGAAATTAAATGAGGTGTGTGAGGAAGAGTGGTCTTCCCCCGGTAAGAAATTGATAATTTCTACAACGGTTATTGGCAGCGTACCCTTTCCCGCCAGAGGATAGGTCACGCGGGGAAACACCCCATAGGGTAGATACAGCGCTTACACGCTTATCAGAAAAGGTGGCACTACCGTCTTCGGGTACGGCCGCCCTGAAGGAACCTGCTGATAGAAAGCAGGAGGTTACCCTATAAGATATGGTCACACACTAGGGCATTATATTGCGACCAGCCGTTGCTTCGGCATGGATGGGCAGTGCTCCCGCTGCGTGGTCAGATTCCCTGTCGGAAAATAACTATGGATAGGGACAATATTTTGCTGAAAATAGAGCATATAAAAGACGTGGTCTTATACATGCGTGATGCACAGAGGGATATTTGCCGGCTGGCATCAAACATAAGCGCTAGGTCCATTGCCGCCAGACGGGGGTTATGGACTTGACAATGGTCAGGCGATGCCGACTCGAATCGGCACATGGAAGTTGCCCTATAAGGGGGTAAAACTGTTTGGGGATAGTTTTTCAGACCTCGTTTCCACAGCTACTGCTGGGAAATTAATTTTTTTGCCACAGGCTACCCCACAACAAAAGAAAGCACCGTATCATCAAGTACAGTCCTTTCGGCCCCAGAAAAACAAGTGGGCTAGAGGCTCATCCTTTCTGCCGAGAGGCAAAGGTAGAGGAAAAAAGCTGCAACACACAGCTAGTTCCCAAGAGCAGAAGTCCTCCCTGCGTCCGGTAGGGCCACAGCATGGTGCTGGGGCTGCTCAGGCGGACCCGGGTACGGTGGGGGCCCGTCTCAGATATTTCAGCGGACAGTGGGCTCTCTCACATAGATCCCTGGGTCCTTCAAGTAGTATCTCAGGGGTACAGGCTGGAGTTCGAGACGTTCTTCCCCCCGCCGTTTCCTAAAATCTGCCTTACCGGCACCTCCCTCTGCCAGGGAGACGGTGTTGGTGGATATTCAACACTATAATCACAACAAGTGATTGTCAAGGTGCCCCTCCTTCAGCAAGGAAGGGGTTACTATTCCACAGTGGTTGTGGTACCGCAACGGTTCGGTGAGACCCATCTTGAAATTAAAATACTTGAACTTTTATATCAGAAGATTCAAGTTCAAGATGGAATCGCTCAGGGCGCTTATTACGAGCCTGGACGAGGGGGATTACAGGGTCACCCTGGACATCAAGGATGCGTACCTGCATGTCCCCATCCCCCCCACCTCACCAGGAGTACCTCAGATATGTGGTACAGGACTGTCACTATCCGTTCCAGACGCGGCCGTTGGAGTTGTCCACGGCACCGAAGGTCTTTACCTAGGTAATGGCCGAAGTTATGATACTCCTTCACAAGAAGGAAGTTTTTATTATCCCGTACTTGGACGATCTCCTGATAAAGGCGAGGTCCAAAGAACAGTTGGTAGTGGGGGTAGCACTCTCTCGGGAAGTGCTACAACAGCACGACTGGATTCTCAATATTCCAAAGTCACAGTTGGTCCCGACGACACGTCTTCTGTTCCTGGGAATGTTTCTAAACGCAGACCAGAAAAGAGTGTTTCTTCCAGTGGAAAAAGCCGAGGAGTTGTCATCTCTAGTCAGAGACATCCTATAACCAGGACAGGTGTCGGTACATCAATGCACACGAGTCCTGGGAAAAATGGTAGCTTCGTACGAAGCATAATTCCATTCGGAAGGTTCCACGTAAGGACGTTCCAGTGGGACCTGTGGGACTAATGGTCCGGGTCCCATGTACAGATACAACAGCGGATAACCCTGTCAGCAAGAAACAGGGTGTCGCTGCTGTGGTGGCTGCAGAGGGCTCATCTACTAGTGGGCCGCAGATTCGGAATACAGGACTGGGTCCTGGTGACCACGGGTGCCAGCCTTCGGGGCTGGGGTGCAGTCACACAGGGAAGAAATTTCCAAGGAGATTTCGCTTCACATAAATATTCTGCAGCTAAGGGCCATTTACAATGCCCTAAGACAAGCAAGGCCCCTGCTTCAAAACCAGCCGGTACTGATCCAATCAGACGACATCACGGCGGTCGCCCATGTACACAGACAGGGCGGCACAAGAAGCAGGATGGCGATGGCAGAAGCCACAAGGATTCTCCGATGGGCGACCTACACCCAGGAGAATGGGGACTTCATCCAGAAGTTTTCCAAATGCGGGTAAACCGTTGAGAATGACCACGGGTGGACATGATGGCGTCCCGCCTCAACAAGAAGTTGAAAAGATATTGCGCCAGGTCAAGGGACCCTCAGGCGATCGCTGGGGACGCTCTAGTGACACCGTGGGTGTACCAGTCGGTTTATGTGTCTCCTCCTCTACCTCTCATACCCAAGGTACTGAGAATAATAAGAAGGCGAGGAGTGAAAACCATACTCGGGGTTCCGGATTGGCCATGAAGAGCTTGGTACCCGGAACTTCAAGAGATGCTGGCAGAGGACCCTTGGCCTCTGCCGCTCAGACAAGACCTGCTGCAGCAGGGACCCTGTCTGTTCCAAGACTTACCGCGGCTGCGTTTGACGGCATGGCGGTAGAACACCGGATCCTAAAGGAAAAGGGTATTCCGAAGGAAGTCATCCCTACCCTGATCATAGCCAGGAAGGATGTCACCGCAAGACATTATCGCCGCGTTTGGCGAAAATTTGTTGCTTGGTGGGAGGCCATGAAGGCCCCGACGGAGGAATTTCAACTATGTCGATTCCTGCACTTCCGGCAAGCAGGGGTGACGTTTGGGCCTCAAATTGGGGTCCATCAAGGTCCAGATTTCGGCTCTGTCGATTTTCTTCCAGAAAAAACTGGCTTCACTGCCTGAAGTTCAGACTTTGGGTAAAGGAGTACTACATATTCAGCCTCCTTTTGTGCCTCCTGTGGCACTTTTTGGATCTCAACGTGGTGTTGGATTTCCTAATGTCGCATTGGTTGAGCCACTTAAAACCATGGAGCTAAAGTATCTCGCGTGGAAAGTGGTCATGCTGTTGGCCTTGGCCAGGCGTGTGTCAGAATTGGCGGCTTTGTCATGTAAAAGGCCTTATCTGATTTTCTGTATGGATAGGGCAGAGTTGAGGACTCGTCCTCAGTTTCTCCCGAAGGTGGGCTCAGGTTTTCACTTGAACCAACCTATTGTGGTGCCTGCGGCTACTGGGGACTTGGAGGATTCCAAGTTGCTGGACGTAGTCAGAGCCCTATAAATTTTATTTTTCCAGGACGGCTGGAGTCAGGAAAACTGACTCGCTGTTTATCCTGATGGCACCCAACAAGCTGGGTGCTCCTGCTTCTAGGCAGTCTATTGCGCGCTGGTTTTGTAGCACTATTCAGCTGGCGCATTCTGCGGTAGGATTACCGCAGCCTAAATCAATAAAAGCCCATTCCACAAGGAAGGTGGGCTCATCTTGGGCGGCTGCCAGAGGGGTCTCGGCTTTACAACTTTGCCGAGCAGCTACTTGGTCAGGGGCAAACACGTTTGCAAAATTCTACGAATTGATACCCTGGCTGAGGAGGACCTGGAGTTCTCTCATTTGGTGCTGCAGAGTCATCCGCACTCTCCCGCCCGTTTGGGAGCTTTGGTATAATCCCCATGGTCCTTACGGAGTTCCCAGCATCCACTAGGACGTCAGAGAAAATAAGAATTTACTTACCGATAATTCTATTTCTCGTAGTCCGTAGTGGATGCTGGGCGCCCATCCCAAGTGCGGATTGTCTGCAATACTTGTACATAGTTATTGTTAACTAATCGGGTTCTTGTTGTGAGCCATCTATTCAGAGGCTCCTCTGTTATCATGCTGTTAACTGGGTTTCATATCACAAGTTGTACGGTGAGATTGGTGTGGCTGGTATGAGTCTTACCCGGGATTCAAAATCCTTCCTTATTGTGTACGCTCGTCCGGGCACAGTATCCTAACTGAGGCTTGGAGGAGGGTCATAGGGGGAGGAGCCAGTGCACACCAGATAGTCCTAAAGCTTTCTTTAGATGTGCTCAGTCTCCTGCGGAGCCGCTATTCCCCATGGTCCTTACGGAGTTCCCAGCATCCACTACGGACTACGAGAAATAGAATTATCGGTAAGTAAATTCTTATTTTTTGTTACCTGGGATCAAGAAACACTGACACATTTTACACATTACACCAGATAAGAATCCCCATTTTACACCTTGCAGCAGGCTGAATCCACATTTTACACATTACGGCAGGCATGAGTCTCCATTTTACACATTATGGCAGGCATGAGTCTCCATTTTACACATTATGGCAGGCATGAGTCTCCATTTTAAATATTGTGACAGGCATGAGTCTCCATTTTAAACATTGTGACAGGCAAGAGTCCCCATTTTACACACTGCGCCAGGCAAGAGTCCCTTTTTTACACATTATAGCAGGCAGAGTCCACTTCTATAAAGAGAGAGAGAGAGAGAAAGAAAGAGAAAGAAAGAGAAAGAGTGTGTTATACTTACGATTGCAGCAGCATCCACCGGCCAGCTGTCCTCTTCCATCCTGCTTCGCTTCTCGCCCTATTTTGCGTTATCTCTCCCAGTCAGAAGCGGAGAAGGGGGAGCAGGGAGGCTGCCCTGCTCACGGATGGCCGCAGCGGCCATCCTCTGTAGGTGCAGAGACAGAGATAAAGCTATCTCCGTCTCTCCATCAGGGGGGTTCTGCTGCCGCACGACCAGTGTCAGGGAGCGGGTGGCAGGAGCCGCAGCTCAATAAGGAAAGAGCCACATGCGGCTCAAGAGCGGCGGGTTGGCCACCGCTTTATACAGATGTCACCAAACGATGCTGCATGCTGCTCGGTAAATGCTGGGCCGCTTTATTTCTACACTGCAATTTAGATTTCAGTTTGGACACGTCCCTCCCACATCTGCACATGTTACATCTGCCCCACCTAAAGTGTAGTACAGTTTTGCCAAGGTACAAATCACAACTGTTTTTTATTTTGTTTTCCTCCCAACTTTAAATCGGCCCCCTATCGTAAAACTTTTTGCAGAAACTTCGACTGGTCAAGACTGAGTGCTGCTTGTTTCTCCTCTGTATGAGCAATGCTGCGGTCACTCACAAATACTGTATTATTGCTTTGGGGATATCTTTCAGTGTGATCTACCCTTACCTACTAACATTTAATCCCTTGCAGAAAGCAGGTTGTCCACACCTCAAAACTATCCCGTGCATGCACCATTATCTCAGTAGTTACATCCTTACCACATTCATTTGTGGTCTCCTGGTTTTTCGTCTCAGCTGTTGTGACCTGGCTCCCCTCAACCATTTTGGTTTTCCATGAACCAAACTGAGGCCACTTCGGTTCACCATGAACGTGGCTGTCAAGTCGATTTTTCTTATTAACGTTTTACTGACGTTATAAATGCTGTCAATCATTGTACAGGCTACAATGTAAAATTCTCATTTACAAAGCTATCCTCAATACTGATCCTTTTTACATCTCTCCTTTAATGTCTGTATATTTTCAGTCTGCCAATGGCCTTCTATCATTGCCCTATCTCTACCTTTCTTTTCACTCCTCATCTTTATGATCACACGTGGCCTGTCAGCTGTACAAAACTAATACTTTTATAGTGTTCATTGTAGCACCTGTCACAACCATGCAGTTCTTCTTTCCTGCCTGGGCTGTCGATCTCTGCTCTTGTGCTTCTAAAGTGTGCTAGAAGCACCAGAGCAGAGCACAACACCCCAGGCAGGAAGGAGGAACTGCACAGGTTGTGACAAGCAGGACTCTGTTTGCTTGCTACTATATCTGTTAATCAAGATATATATTTTTTGTATTATATATATATTTTTTTTTATTATACCAAGCTGCAGAATATGTTCCTACTATATTAATAGTGGATGGTAACGCTGTTAAGATACAGATGAGGTCTACACCCCAGACAATCTGTCATTAAAAAAAAATGTACATTGCTCACCTGAAGTGTCTAAAGTGTAACTTTAATGTAGTCATTCCCTTTAATAGACTTGTTCAGTGCAGTAGGTATTTGCTTTGGAAACCCTTGTACTCCCTGGTGTCAGGCAGTTCCCAGTGATGTCATTACGTGGTATCTGTGTAGGAATGTGGCTTCAGTAATAGCACGTTGCTGTAGAGGGCTCGGGAGCTATGACCTGGACCTTCTCATTGACTCACTGTAATACTCTACGTTGAAATGTACGTAATCGAAGCACAAAGGAACAGTAAACCCATAAGACTGGTATATTTGCTGTACATGATAATAGGAAGCTATAGAACTATGGTGGTCATTCCAAGTTGATCGCAGCCAACTTTTTGCTGCTGCTGCGATCAACTAGTCCAAGCCTATGGGGGGTGTATTTTAGCTTTGCAGGGCTGCGATCGCCTGTGCAGCCCTGCTAAGCTAAAAAAATTTCACGCATAACAAGACCAGCCTTGGACATACTTACCCTGTGCGACAATCTCTGCGATGCTGGAGCCGGCTTTGACGTCAGACAAGCCGCTGTGTGCAAACAGGTCGGAATGACCCCCTATAGTGTGGTGTGTAGAGCAGAAAGGAACCCTACGCTGGGAAGGTACCACTCTGGTACAGCGGCTGTGTGCTTAGGACCACGTCATTGTCAGAAGTGCGGAGATCCCAGGGTTAGGCTGGCTGTCCGAGGAACCAACCTGCACGCTGGTAGAAACATGGGAAGTATAAAACGGAAACCACCACTACAGCGCAGAAAATGAAAGATCCCTTTTCAGCTGTCGGTGGTGCTCCACGTTCTTCCATCCCATTCCGTTCATTTGAATAAACACTCTGAATACTTTTGAAAAGCATATACTATACCTTGTGATTTATACAATATACACTGTGCCTGTTTATTTCAGCCCCCCTCATGACATACCACACGGGGACCTCGTTCAGATGGCGGTGGATGAGCTGTTCTGCTCCAGGATGGAAGTATGTGAAGAGACCGGGTAGGTGACCACAGCACTGGATGGTGACGCCACTGTAGGTGCTACATATGTAGGTATATACAGTATATAGGTGTTTGTGCTATGCTGGTAGGTGAGACTTTTCTGTCTCTTCTAGGTGTGGCTGCTTGAGAGAATTTTCTCAGAGAATTTTCTGTCACGGAGCTCCGCCATTTGTTATCTTAAACATGGAGCAATGGAAGTCAGAAGACCTGGCTTATGTACCATATAACCTGGACTTATCCGATCATAAGTAAGTATAAAGTGACCATGAGCCCAGTACTAAGATGAGCGGAGACTGCCTGAGCTATCTCCGACTATAGTTGTACTACAAAGCCCAGCAACCACCGCCGGCCAGTATGCATGCTGAGTTATATGTTTGTGGGTAGCTTGGCTCTTCCCACATAGGCTATAGACTGAGTCCATGGACAATATACGTTAATATGTGGTTTATTAATGATCTCAGGAGGGCACATACCGACTACAGTAAGTCACATAAAGATGGTAAATTGTGTCTTGTTCATTCTTAAACGTTTACTGACCTGAAGTAATACAGAAAGAGAAAAATACTGTTCAGTTGGCCGATAAAAAGATTTTTTTTTCACATATTGATAATAATAATAAATTATACCCAAGTAGGTGGATTAAATAGGGTTTACATATGTACCAAAAAATATTATATCCAGAGAAAACTAATGCAAACTGTAGATCACTTAGTCCACGCCTACAGGGAGTCATTCCGAGTTGATCGCTAGTGAAAAATGTTCGCAGCGATTAAGTAAAAAAGCGGCACTTCTGCGCATGCGCGACTTACTTTCACAACGGGCGATGTATTTTTACACAAGGTCTAGTGACGCTTTTCAGTCGCAATGGCAGCTGCAGAGTGATTGACATGAAGTGGGCGTTTCTGGGTGTCAACTGACCGTTTTCAGGGAGTGTTCCAAAAAACGCAGGCGTGCCAGGAAAAACGCAGGCGTGGCTGGCCGAACGCAGGGCGTGTTTGTGACGTCAAATCTGGAACTGAACAGTCTGAAGTGATCGCAAGCGCTGAGTAAGTCTGCAGCTACTCTAAAACCGCACAATTTTTTTTTGTAGCCGCTCTGCGATCCTTTCGTTCGCACTTCTGCTAAGATACACTCCCAGTGGGTGGCGGCTTAGCGTTTGCACGGCTGCTAAAAACAGCTAGCGAGCGAACAACTCTGAATGACCCCCATAGTTCATAGGGCGTAAGAGACTTCTGTTTCTCTATCGTCCTAGTGGATGCTGGGGTTCCTGAAAGGACCATGGGGAATAGCGGCTCCGCAGGAGACAGGGCACAAAAAGTAAAGCTTTTCCGATCAGGTGGTGTGCACTGGCTCCTCCCCCTATGACCCTCCTCCAGACTCCAGTTAGATTTTTGTGCCCGGCCGAGAAGGGTGCAATCTAGGTGGCTCTCCTAAAGAGCTGCTTAGAGAAAGTTTAGCTAGGTTTTTTATGTTACAGTGATTCCTGCTGGCAACAGGATCACTGCAGCGAGGGACTGAGGGGAGAAGGAGTCAACTCACCTGCGTGCAGGATGGATTGGCTTCTTGGCTACTGGACATCAAGCTCCAGAGGGACGATCACAGGTACAGCCTGGATGGTCACCGGAGCCGCGCCGCCGGCCCCCTTGCAGATGCTGAAGACAGAAGAGGTCCAGAATCGGCGGCTGAAGACTCCTGCAGTCTTCTAAAGGTAGCGCACAGCACTGCAGCTGTGCGCCATTTTCCTCTCAGCACACTTCACACGGCAGTCACTGAGGGTGCAGGGCGCTGGGAGGGGGGCGCCCTGGGAGGCAAAATGAGTACCTATAAAGGCTAAAAATACCTCACATATAGCCCTAGAGGCTATATGGAGATATTTAACCCCTGCCTGATTTCTCAAAATAGCGGGAGACGAGCCCGCCGGAAAAGGGGCGGGGCCTATCTCCTCAGCACACGGCGCCATTTCCTCTCACAGCTCCGCTGGTCAGGACGGCTCCCAGGTCTCTCCCCTGCACTGCACTACAGAAACAGGGTAAAACAGAGAGGGGGGGCAAATTTATGGCGATATTTTTATATAACAAAGCAGCTATAGGGGAGCACTTATTATAAGGCTATCCCTGATATATATATAGCGCTTTTGGTGTGTGCTGGCAAACTCTCCCTCTGTCTCCCCAAAGGGCTAGTGGGTCCTGTCTTCATTAGGAGCATTCCCTGTGTGTCTGCTGTGTGTCGGTACGTGTGTGTCGACATGTATGAGGACGATATTGGTGTGGAGGCGGAGCAATTGCCAAATATGGGGATGTCACCTCCTAGGGGGTCGACACCAGAATGGATGCCTTTATTTATGGAACTACGGGATAGTGTCAACACGCTAAAGCAGTCGTTTGACGACATGAGACGGCCGGACAATCAATTAGTGCCTGTCCAGGCGACTCAAACACCGTCAGGGGCTGTGAAACGCCCTTTGCCTCAGTCGGTCGACACAGACCCAGACACAGGCGATGACTCCAGTGGTGACGGTGACGAATCAACCGTATTTTCCAGTAGGGCCACACGTTATATGATTTTGGCAATGAAGGAGGCGTTACATTTAGCTGATACTACAGGTACCACTAAACAGGGTATTATGTGGGGTATGAAAAAACTACCTATAGTTTTTCCTGAATCAGAAGAACTAAATGACGTGTGTAATGAAGCGTGGGTTGCCCCTGATAAAAAGCTGATAATTTCAAAGAAATTATTGGCATTATACCCTTTCCCGCCAGAGGTTAGGGAGCGCTGGGAAACACCTCCTAGGGTGGACAAGGCGCTAACACGCTTATCTAAACAAGTGGCGTTACCCTCTCCTGAGACGGCCGCACTTAAAGATCCATCAGATAGGAGGATGGAAAATATCCAAAAAAGTATATACACACATGCAGGTGTTATACTACGACCAGCTGTAGCAACTGCCTGGATGGGCAGTGCGGGGGTAGTTTGGTCAGAATCCCTGATTGAAAATATTGATACCCTGGACAGGGACAATATTTTACTGTCGTTAGAACAAATAAAGGATGCATTTCTTTATATGCGTGATGCACAGAGGGATATATGCACACTGGCATCACGGGTAAGTGCTATGTCCATTTCGGCCAGAAGAGCTTTATGGACGCGACAGTGGACAGGCGATGCGGATTCAAAACGGCATATGGAAGTTTTGCCGTATAAGGGGGAGGAGTTATTTGGAGTCGGTCTATCAGATTTGGTGGCCACGGCTACAGCCGGGAAATCCACCTTTCTACCTCAAGTCACTCCCCAACAGAAAAAGGCACCGACTTTTCAACCGCAGCCCTTTCGTTCCTTTAAAAATAAGAGAGCAAAGGGCTATTCATATTTGCCACGAGGAAAAGGTCGAGGGAAGAGACAGCAACACGCAGCTCCTTCCCAGGATCAGAAGCCCTCCCCGGCTTCTACAAAAGCCTCAGCATGACGCTGGGGCTTCTCAAGCGGACTCGGGGACGGTGGGCGGTCGTCTCAAAAATTACAGCGCGCAGTGGGCTCACTCGCAAGTAGATCCCTGGATCCTGCAGATAATATCTCAGGGATACAGGTTGGAATTAGAGACAGATCCACCTCGCCGTTTCCTGAGGTCTGCTTTACCAACGTCCCCCTCCGAAAGGGAGACGGTGTTGGAAGCCATTCACAAGCTGTACTCTCAGCAGGTGATAGTCAAGGTACCTCTTCTGCAACAAGGGAAGGGGTATTATTCCACTCTTTTTGTGGTACCGAAGCCGGATGGCTCGGTAAGGCCTATTCTAAATCTGAAGTCCTTGAACCTGTACATAAAGAAGTTCAAGTTCAAAATGGAGTCACTCAGAGCAGTGATAGCGAACCTGGAAGAGGGGGACTTTATGGTATCCTTGGACATCAAGGATGCGTATCTCCACGTTCCAATTTACCCCTCACACCAGGGGTACCTCAGGTTCGTTGTACAAAACTGTCACTATCAGTTTCAGACGCTGCCGTTCGGATTGTCCACGGCACCTCGGATCTTTACAAAGGTAATGGCCGAGATGATGATTCTTCTTCGAAGAAAAGGCGTATTAATTATCCCATACTTGGACGATCTCCTAATAAGGGCGAGGTCCAGAGAACAGCTAGAGATGGGATTAGCACTGTCTCAAGAAGTGCTAAAACAGCACGGGTGGATTCTGAATATTCCAAAATCCCAGTTAATGCCGACAACTCGTCTGCTGTTCCTAGGGATGATTCTGGACACGGTTCAGAAAAAGGTTTTTCTCCCGGAGGAAAAAGCCAAGGAGTTATCCGAGCTTGTCAGGAACCTCCTAAAACCAGGAAAGGTGTCTGTACATCAATGCACAAGAGTCCTGGGAAAAATGGTGGCTTCTTACGAAGCGATTCCATTCGGCAGATTCCACGCAAGAATTTTCCAAAGGGATCTGTTGGACAAATGGTCAGGGTCGCATCTTCAGATGCACCTACGGATAACCCTGTCTCCAAGGACAAGGGTGTCTCTTCTGTGGTGGTTGCAGGAGGCTCATCTATTGGAGGGCCGCAGATTCGGCATACAGGATTGGATCCTGGTGACCACGGACGCCAGCCTGAGAGGCTGGGGAGCAGTCACACAAGGAAGAAACTTCCAGGGAGTATGGACGAGCTTGGAAACGTCTCTTCACATAAACATTCTGGAACTAAGAGCAATATACAATGCTCTAAACCAGGCAGAACCTCTGCTTCAGGGAAAACCGGTATTGATCCAGTCGGACAACATCACGGCAGTCGCCCATGTGAACAGACAGGGCGGCACAAGAAGCAGGAGGGCAATGGCAGAAGCTGCAAGGATTCTTCGCTGGGCAGAGAATCATGTGATAGCACTGTCAGCAGTGTTCATCCCGGGAGTGGACAACTGGGAAGCAGACTTCCTCAGCAGACACGATCTTCACCCGGGAGAGTGGGGACTTCATCCAGAAGTCTTCCACATGCTGGTAACCCGTTGGGAAAGACCAATGGTGGACATGATGGCGTCTCGCCTCAACAAAAAACTGGACAGGTATTGCGCCAGGTCAAGAGATCCGCAGGCAATAGCTGTGGACGCGCTGGTAACGCCTTGGGTGTACCAGTCGGTGTATGTGTTTCCTCCTCTGCCTCTCATACCAAAAGTATTGAGAATTATACGGCAAAGAGGCGTAAGAACGATACTAGTGGTTCCGGATTGGCCAAGGAGGACTTGGTACCCGGAACTTCAAGAGATGATCACGGAAGATCCGTGGCCTCTACCTCTAAGGAGGGACTTGCTTCAGCAGGGTCCCTGTCTGTTTCAAGACTTACCGCGGCTGCGTTTGACGGCATGGCGGTTGAACGCCGGATCCTAAAGGAAAGAGGCATGCCGGAAGAAGTCATTCCTACTTTGATTAAAGCAAGGAAGGAAGTAACCGTGCAACATTATCACCGAATTTGGCGAAAATATGTTGCGTGGTGCGAAGATCGGAGTGCTCCGACGGAGGAATTTCAACTGGGTCGATTCCTACATTTCCTGCAATCAGGATTGTCAATGGGTCTCAAATTGGGATCTATTAAGGTTCAAATTTCGGCCCTGTCGATTTTCTTTCAAAAAGAATTGGCTTCAGTCCCTGAAGTCCAGACCTTTGTTAAGGGAGTGCTGCATATACAGCCTCCTGTGGTGCCTCCAGTGGCACCGTGGGATCTAAATGTGGTTTTGGACTTCCTAAAATCTCATTGGTTTGAACCACTAAAAAAGGTGGATTTGAAATATCTCACATGGAAAGTGACCATGCTTCTAGCCCTGGCTTCTGCCAGGAGAGTGTCAGAATTGGCAGCTTTATCTTACAAAAGCCCATATCTGATTTTCCATTCGGACAGGGCAGAACTGCGGACTCGTCCGCATTTTCTCCCTAAGGTGGTGTCAGCATTTCATTTGAACCAGCCTATTGTAGTGCCTGCGGCTACAAGTGACTTGGAGGACTCCAAGTTACTGGACGTTGTCAGAGCATTAAAAATATATATTGCAAGGACAGCTGGAGTCAGAAAATCTGACTCGTTGTTTATATTGTATGCACCCAACAAGATGGGTGCTCCTGCGTCTAAACAGACGATTGCTCGTTGGATCTGTAGCACAATCCAACTTGCACATTCTGTGGCAGGCTTGCCACAGCCTAAATCTGTAAAGGCCCACTCCACAAGGAAGGTGGGCTCATCTTGGGCGGCTGCCCGAGGGGTCTCGGCATTACAACTTTGCCGAGCAGCTACGTGGTCAGGGGAGAACACGTTTGTAAAATTTTACAAATTTGATACTCTGGCTAAGGAGGACCTGGAGTTCTCTCATTCGGTGCTGCAGAGTCATCCGCACTCTCCCGCCCGTTTGGGAGCTTTGGTATAATCCCCATGGTCCTTTCAGGAACCCCAGCATCCACTAGGACGATAGAGAAAATAAGATTTTACTTACCGATAAATCTATTTCTCGGAGTCCGTAGTGGATGCTGGGCGCCCATCCCAAGTGCGGATTATCTGCATAAGTTGTACATAGTTATTGTTAACTAATTCGGGTTATTGTTGAAGGAAGCCATCTTTCAGAGGCTCCGCTGTTATCATACTGTTAACTGGGTTTAGATCACAAGTTGTACGGTGTGATTGGTGTGGCTGGTATGAGTCTTACCCGGGATTCAAAATCCTCCCTTATTGTGTACGCTCGTCCGGGCACAGTACCTAACTGGAGTCTGGAGGAGGGTCATAGGGGGAGGAGCCAGTGCACACCACCTGATCGGAAAAGCTTTACTTTTTGTGCCCTGTCTCCTGCGGAGCCGCTATTCCCCATGGTCCTTTCAGGAACCCCAGCATCCACTACGGACTCCGAGAAATAGATTTATCGGTAAGTAAAATCTTATTTTCCCTTTGCTCCATGCAGGTAAGTATAATGCAATCCACATGCAAATACAGATGGAGCCTTTCTTATCCATCCTATCCTAGTCAGGCGTGCACTCCCAGCGTGACTAGGTGATCCGTCCGCCGGGAGTGCACAGAGACGCTCCCATTTAGAGCGTCTCTGTCCGGGCGCACGGATGGAGACGCTCTCCATTAAAGTGAATGGGGAGCGTCTCCGTCCGGGCGTGCGCACCCCTCCAGACGGAGACGCTCACAGTGACTAGGTGCGCCCAGGCGGGCGCGCCTAGTCACAGACGTGGCTCCATCTATAGATCCCCTGGGGAGAAATGTATGCTTGCCTGATAGACCCTCCATGTACTGCAGATGGCACACATACAGTAGGAGCTGCACACAGACATGTTGTCACCTAATCTCCACTGCGGGGCTGGCTGTCCAGTGCCGGAGAGAACGCTCTGTGGATACCAAGCTGTAGCCGGTTGTAGCCTCCGTAATTATTTCGCTTTATAGCACAGTCCCGTACGGTGCGTATGGGGGTCAGTGGTAAGTCAGTGGTGATCCCCCAATAAAGGGAGCTTTATCGAAGAGTGCAATAATTCACCTTTATACCCGCGGGCTCTAATTTCCATTGGTGTAACTTCTAATGACTACATCTATTGCACATGCAGCATCCGTATTCATTCCACATCCCTAGGATCCACCTACCAAAGGATAGAATATTTTTCGTATATATTTAAACCCTATATGATCCCCCTACTTGGGTATAATCTATTTTCTCTATCGTCCTAAGTGGATGCTGGGGTTCCTGAAAGGACCATGGGGAATAGCGGCTCCGCAGGAGACAGGGCACAAAAAAGTAAAGCTTTTACCAGATCAGGTGGTGTGCACTGGCTCCTCCCCCTATGACCCTCCTCCAGACTCCAGTTAGATTTTGTGCCCGAACGAGAAGGGTGCAATCTAGGTGGCTCTCCTAAAGAGCTGCTTAGAGAAAGTTTAGCTTAGGTTTTTTACTTTACAGTGAGTCCTGCTGGCAACAGGATCACTGCAACGAGGGACTTAGGGGAGAAGTAGTGAACTCACCTGCGTGCAGAGTGGATTTGCTGCTTGGCTACTGGACACTAGCTCCAGAGGGACGATCACAGGTACAGCCTGGATGGTCACCGGAGCCGCGCCGCCGGCCCCCTTGCAGACGCTGAAGAGAGAAGAGGTCCAAAATCGGCGGCTGAAGACTCCTGAGTCTTCATAAAGGTAGCGCACAGCACTGCAGCTGTGCGCCATTTTCCTCTCAGCACACTTCACACAACAGTCACTGAGGGTGCAGAGCGCTGGGGGGGGCGCTCTGAGAGGCAAATAAAAACCTTATTAGAGGCAAAAAATACCTCACATATAGCCCACAGAGGCTATATGGAGATATTTAACCCCTGCCTAACTTCAAAAATAGCGGGAGACGAGCCCGCCGGAAAAGGGGCGGGGCCTATCTCCTCAGCACACAGCGCCATTTTCTCTCACAGAAAAGCTGGAGAGAAGGCTCCCAGGCTCTCCCCTGCACTGCACTACAGAAACAGGGTTAAAACAGAGAGGGGGGGCACTGATTTTGGCGATATTGTATATATATAAAAGATGCTATAAGGGAGAAACACTTATATAAGGTTGTCCCTATATAATTATAGCGTTTTTGGTGTGTGCTGGCAGACTCTCCCTCTGTCTCCCCAAAGGGCTAGTGGGTCCTGTCCTCTGTCAGAGCATTCCCGGTGTGTGTGCTATGTGTCGGTACGTGTGTGTCGACATGTATGAGGACGATGTTGGTGAGGAGGCGGAGAAATTGCCTGTAATGGTGATGTCACTCTCTAGGGAGTCGACACCGGAATGGATGGCTTATTTAGAGAATTACGTGAGAATGTCAACACGCTGCAAGGTCGGTTGACGACATGAGACGGCCGACAATCTATTAGGACCGGTCCAGGCGTCTCAGAAACACCGTCAGGGGTTTTAAAAACGCCCATTTACCTCAGTCGGTCGACACAGACACAGACACGGACACTAAAATACAGTGTCGACGGTGAATAAACAAACGTATTTCTCATTAGGGCCACACGTTAAGGGCAATGAAGGAGGTGTTACGTGTTTCTGATACTACAAGTACCACAAGAAAGGGTATTATGTGGGAGTGAAAAAACTACCTGTAGTTTTTCCTGAATCAGATAAAATAAAATGAAGTGTGTGAGGATGCGTAGGGTTACCCCGATAGCAAATATTGGCGTTATACCCTTTCCCGCCAGAAATTAGGGTACGTTGGGAAACACCCCTTAGGGTGATAAGGCGCTCACACGCTTATCAAGTGGCGTTACCGTCTCCAGATACGGCCGCCCTCAAGGAGCCAGCTGATAGGAAGCTGGAAAAATATCCTAAAAAGTATATACACACATACGGTGGTTATACTGCGACCAGCGATCGCCATCAGCCTGGAGATGCAGTGCTGGGTTGGCTTGGTCGGATTCCCTGACTGAAAATATTTTATTCATGTAGAGCATTTAATAGGATGCATTCTATATATATGTATGTGAGATGCACAGAGGGATATTTGCTCTCTGGCATCAAGATAAGTGCGTTGTCCATATCTCCCAGAAGATGTCAGGGACACGACAGTGGTCAGGTGATACAGATCCCATACGGCAGATGGAAGTATTGCTGTATAAAGGGAAGGAGTTATTTGGGGGTCGGTCCATCGGACCTGGGGACCACAGCAACAGCTGGGAAATCCAACCTTTTTTACCCCAAGTTACATCTCAGCTAAAAAAGACACCGTCTTTTCAGCCTCAATCTTTCCTTTCCCATGAGGGCATGCAGGCAAAAGGCCAGTCATATCTGCCCAGACATAGAGGTAAGGGAAGTAGACTGCGGCAGGCAGCCCTTTCCCAGGAAAAGAAGCCCTCCACCGCGTCTGCCAAGTCCTCAGCATGACGCTGGGGCCGTGCAAGCGGACTCAAGGTGGGGGGGTAGTCTCAAGAGTCTCAGGGCGCAGTGGGATCACTCGCAAGTTGACCCCTAGATCGTACGAGTATTATCCCAGGGGTAAAGATTGGAGAGTCGAGACATCTTCTCCTCGCAGGTTCCTGAAGTCTGCTTTACCAACGGCTCCCTCCGACAGGGAGGCAGCATTGGAAACAATTCACAAGCTGTATATCCAGCAGGTGATAATCAAAGTACCCCTCCTACGACAAGGAAAAGGGTATTATTTTTCCACACTATATGGTGGTACTGAAGCCAGACGGCTTGGGGACACATAGTCTAAATCTAAAATGTTTTGAACACTTACATAAAAGGTTCAAATCGAGATAAAGTCACTCAGAGCAGTGATAGCGAACCGGAAAAAAGGGGACTATATGGTGTCCCTGGACATCAAGGATTACCTCCATGTCCAAATTTTTGTCCTTCTCATCAAGGGTACCTCTGGTTCGTGGTACAGAACTGTCAATATCAGTTTCAGACGATGCCGTTTGAATTATCCACGGCACCCCGGGCCTTTTTACCAAGGTAATGGCCGAAAAGATGTTTCTTCAAAGAAAAAAGGCATCTAAATTATCCCTTACTTGCACGACCTAAAAAGGGCAAGTTCCAGAGAACAGTTGGAGGTCGGAAGAGCACTATCTAAAGTAGTTCTTCGACGGCACGACTGGATTCTAAATATTCCAAGAATCGCAGCTGTTTTCCGACGATACGTCTGCTGTTCCTAGGGATGATTCTGGACACGGTTCAGAAAAAGGTTTTTCTTCCCGAGGAAAAAGCCAAGGAGTTATCCGACCTGTCAGGAACCTCCTAAAACCAGGAAAGGTGTCTGTACAATGCACAAGAGTCCTGGGAAAAATGGTGGCTTTTTACGAAGCAATTCCATTCGGCAGATTCCATGCAAGAATTTTCCAAAGGGATCTGTTGGACAAATGGTCAGGGTCGCATCCTCAGATGCACCTGCGAATAACCCTGTCGCCAAGGACAAGGGTATATCTTCTGTGGTGGTTGCAAAAGGCTCATCTATTGGAGGGCCGCAGATTCGGCATACAGGATTTGATCCTGGTGACCACGGACGCCAGCCTGAGAGGCTGGGGAGCAGTCACACAAGGAAGAAACTTCCAGGGGGTATGGACGAACCTGGAAAAGTCTCTTCACATAAACATTCTGGTACTAAGAGCAATCTAAAATGCTCTAAGCCAGGCGGAACCACTCCTGCAAGGAAAACCGGTGTTGATTCAGTCGGACAACATCACGGCGGTCGCCCATGTAAACAGACAGGGCGGCACAAGAAGCAGGAGTGCAATGGCAGAAGCTGCCAAGATTCTTCGCTGGGCGGAAAATCACGTAATAGCACTGTCAGCAGTGTTCTTCCCGGGCGTGGACAACTGGGAAGCAGACTTCCTCAGCAGACACGATATTCACCCGGGAGAGGGGGGTCTTCATCCAGAAGTCTTCCACATGCTAATAAACTGTTGGGAAAGACCAATGGTAGACATGATGGCGTCTCGCCTCAACAAGAAACTGGACAAGTATTGCGCCAGGTCAAGAGATCCACAGGCAATAGCTGTGGACGCACTGGTAACACCTTGGGTGTACAAATCAGTATATGTGTTTCCTCCTCTGCCTCTCATACCAAAGGTATTGAAGATTATACGGTGAAGAGGAGTAAGAACAATACTAGTGGCTCCGGATTGGCCAAGAAGGACTTGGTACCCGGAACTTCAAGAGTTGGTCACGGACGACCCGTGCCCTCTACTTCTGAGAAGGGACCTGCTACAACAGGGTCCCTGTCTCTTTCAAGACTTACCGCGGCTGCGTTTGACGGCATGGCGGTTGAACGCCAGATCCTAAAAGGGAAAGGCATTCCAGAAGAAGTCATTCCTACCTTGATTAAGGCAAGGAAGGAAGTCACCGCGAAACATTATCACCGCATTTGGCGAAAATATGTCGCGTGGTGCGAGGATCGGAGTGTTCCGACGGAGGAATTTCAACTGGGTCGTTTCCTACATTTCCTACAATCAGGATTGTCTATGGGTCTCAAATTGAGATCTATTAAGGTTCAAATTTCGGCCCTGTCAATATTCTTCCAAAAAGAATTGGCCTCAGTTCCTGAGGTACAGACTTTTGTTAAAGGAGTACTGCATATACAGCCTCCTGTGTTGCCTCCGGTGGCACCGTGGGATCTAAATGTAGTTTTAGATTTCCTCAAATCCCATTGGTTTGAACCATTGAAAAAGGTGGATTTTAAATATCTCACATGGAAAGTGACTATGTTACTGGCCCTGGCTTCCGCCAGGAGAGTATCTGAATTGGCGGCTTTATCTTATAAAAGCCCTTATCTAATCTTCCATTCGGATAGGGCAGAACTGAGGACTCGTCCGCATTTTCTCCCTAAGGTGGTATCAGCGTTTCACCTGAACCAACCTATTGTGGTGCCTGCGGCCACTGGCGACTTGGAGGACTCCAAGTTGTTGGACGTTGTCAGAGCCTTAAAAATATACATTTCAAGGACGGCTGAAGTCAGAAAATCTGACTCGCTGTTGATACTATATGCACCCAACAAGTTGGGTGCCCCTGCTTCTAAGCAGACGATTGCTCGTTGGATTTGTAACACAATTCAACTTGCTCATTCTGTGGCAGGCCTGCCACAGCCTAAATCTGTTAAGGCCCATTCCACAAGGAAGGTGGGCTCATCTTGGGCGGCTGCCCGAGGGGTCTCGGCATTACAATTCTGCCGAGCAGCTACGTGGTCGGGGGAAAACACGTTTGTAAAATTCTACAAATTTGATACCCTGGCAAAAGAGGACTTGGAATTCTCTCATTCGGTGCTGCAGAGTCATCCGCACTCTCCCGCCCGTTTGGGAGCTTTGGTATAATCCCCATGGTCCTTTCAGGAACCCCAGCATCCACTTAGGACGATAGAGAAAATAAGAATTTACTTACCGATAATTCTATTTCTCGGAGTCCGTAGTGGATGCTGGGCGCCCATCCCAAGTGCGGATTATCTGCAATACTGTACATAGTTATTGTTAACAAATTCGGGTTATATTGTTAAGGAGCCATCTTTAAGAGGCTCTTTCTGTTATCATACTGTTAACTGGGTTTAGATCACAAGTTGTACGGTGTGATTGGTGTGGCTGGTATGAGTCTTACCCGGGATTCAAATTGCCTCCCTTATTGTGTACGCTCGTCCGGGCACAGTACCTAACTGGAGTCTGGAGGAGGGTCATAGGGGGAGGAGCCAGTGCACACCACCTGATCTGGTAAAAGCTTTACTTTTTTGTGCCCTGTCTCCTGCGGAGCCGCTATTCCCCATGGTCCTTTCAGGAACCCCAGCATCCACTACGGACTCCGAGAAATAGAATTATCGGTAAGTAAATTCTTATTATTATTATTATTATTATTATCCATATGTGAAAAAAATCTTTTTATTGAACAATTGAACAGTATTTTGAGATGTATTATTATTGTTTTTTATAAATATTTTTTTTATTGAAGCAAATGCATCATAACAGGTTCGGCAACTGGCAGATATGGTACATATTGAACATAGCCGGGTAGAGATGCTGGACAGTATGGCTGAGTTGGTGAAATAAATTGCCAGTAGCATGTTATATATAGTGCCAATTAGTGAAATACAAGATGCAAAGAAAAACTAATGAAGTTTTCCAAACCAAAGTAGGAAGGCTGGAGCTACAGCCGTAGCCCATGTCCCGGAACTGACTACATATATTATGTTCTGACACAACCAAGACAAAAACATAGAGAGAAAAAAACATGGGTGTGAAAGTCAATTGCAACTGTAGAGCAAAGTATTACCGGGCAACTGCGGTAATCACAGGGAAAAGAGTCCCGTGGGAGAGTTCCACAAATTCTCCTAGGTTTTTGTACCCAAGATGGCCGAGGGCGGTCATGAACGCTGTGCTGTTGCAGGCTTGATTCCATGGAAGAGAGCGAGTGTCTGGACCCGATACCAGGATCAGAAGTTGTAGGGAGGCTTCAGCGATACCTCCACTGGCAGCATAGGGTTGCTTTTATAGGTTCTCTTTCCAAGCTGGTTTAATAATCAGGGTCCGGAGCACATGTAAGATGCGTCCACGCTTGGTGCCCCGCCCACCGGAAGTCCTATATTATTATTCTTAATGATTTATTATACAGTTATTGTTCCTCTAGTTATAATAGCGCCAGTTCTCTAGTTAATGCAGTGAGACGTGCAAGAGACTGTACAATGACTTGTAAACTGCAGAAGAAATGAAATAAATGTACAGATGTGTCCTCTTATGTCGTTGCTCTGTGCGCTACAAGGCGCGTTACACGTAACGCGTGCGTGCTGTGTGACTCTGTAGCACCGAGCGTATTTTCCCACAAAAATGCGCCTTAAGGGCAAGGTAATGGAATAGGACGCACGAGTAGCTTCTGCTGCTTAAACTGATATGCAGCATGGGTGTATTCTGTGTGTGACTGTGACTCTATGTGCAGACAACACTAACGTGGCATTTCGGACACAATAGAGCCACAATTACACACAGAATATAGGCAATAGCCACGCTGCATATCATTTTAATCAGCAGAAGCTGCTTGTGCTTCCTATTACTTTGCGTCTAAGACGCATTTTCATGGGTAAAAAAAGATGCTCTGTGGTGCCGTGTCCCGCTACGGCATGGCATGGCGCGAATTCCAGGGGCTGCTTAGCGTGACTGCAGCAGGGATGTAGAGGACACATGTGTATCTGTTGGACAGAGGATGAATTGCCAGAACTGGAATATAAAAGTAAGTGAGCGTAGAAGTGAGACGGCTTTTAAACACAAACTTTTTATCCCTAACAGAATATAGTTAATAGAATAAAATAATTTGTATCGCATGTTACTATCATGATCTTGTGTTCAGTCAATAACGTTTACACAAGTTCCCATACGAACAGATGCTACATTTACATTGTGTTTGTGCAAAGGGTAATTCAAATGAATAAAACAAAGAACGGGATTTGATTAGGCAAATAGCAGATAATGTGACTTGTATGACATTGCCAAGGGGGCTAATTCAGACCGGATCGCTGCTGTGCGAACCAGCGATCAGGTTTGAACTGCGAATGCGCCTGCGGTGATTGACAGGCAGAGGCGGTTGCTGGGCGGGAGGGGGCGGGCCGGAGGCGTTTGGCTGCTGTTTAGCGGGCACAGTCCGGGCAACGCAGGTATGCCCGGACCGATGGGGGGAGCTGGCCGCGGCGGCTGCGTGACGTCACACGCAGCCGCTGCAACCCGGGCAGCGACAAGTCGCTCCCTGCCAGCGTGCAGGAGCGGCACTGGCTGGGAGCTACTGCTACAGTACAAAAGCATTGCCGCTGTGCGATGCTTTTGTACTTGTGCGGCGGGGCGGACTACGATCAGGTCTGAATTAACCCCCAATGTCCATACTGATATGTAAATTTACAAATGCACCTATTAAAAAGGGCGTCTTTTACATCATCGTGATTGGACATCTTACAATGCCTGTGACAATATAATTTTCCATTATCTAAGAGAACATTAGAGAAGGTGCCAGGAGGGAGCAGCTTCTCTAGCACAGCGGGCACAGAGTCATTACCATCTGAATCCATACAGAAATACACTGTATGGAATCTGCTTAGATCTGACACCGGTCACATGCTTTGTCCCCAGACTAGCTTCTCTGCTGCTTTAGGAGTACAGGTCCCGGCAGAGTCAGCTGGGGATTGTTCCTAAAAGCCGGTCCCCTCTTTTCTGTTTCTCCGCATGCACTAAAGTACCTTCTGCAGAGTCACACGATTATTCCCCGGGACCCGCTTTGTCAGTTACTATAGGAAATCGATAAGGACATCCTACATACATTTTCCCATCATGGAAATAGTTACTCATTGTTGACATTACAGAACCTGACGAGAGCTCAAAATTGTCTCAATGTGAACGAATGTCCTCACCCAGGTTCTGTGATGCCAAAATGAGTATATAAAACTGCTACAAGGACAGACATGTACTTGTCCTGCTCAGGGATCAATATGATTTACCGACGGACGGGAGGCGGCCGTCAGTATTCCAACAATGACATTCCGTCCGTCAGTATGCCGGCAGCGGGGCAAGCACAAAGAGTTCCCTAGCAGGGTCAGTAACTCACAGATTCTATTCTCACTCTATGGGTGTCGTGGACAGCTACGAGTGGGTATAGCCTGTGATCCGGAATTCCAGCGTCTGTATCCTAACCGCCGGGATCTTGACTGCCGACAAATTAATTGCATCCCCCGCACACATATTGTACATACTGATGTGCCTGCAGCTGTAGCCAGCCAACTGCAAGGTCAGATCTGTCCTGTCCTTGGCAGGGAAATGTTTACAGTTACTGAATCTGTTATCTTACACAGGAAGCTAGTGACATCACTGACACACAAACATCTAGATGATGTCACTAGTTGTAATGGATGAATAGGCTGCGTTTAGATATAGTCCTGCTTTTCAATAGGCTGTGAGCCCCTGGTATGTTTTTTATACCCAGTCTTGTTTTAGTTCTGGTCTATTCCTAATTGTACAGAGCTACGGAGCATTTCGGGTAGTATGTAAACTGTAAAAACTCATGTTAATATAGGCTCAGTCTAGAATATAGCCGACGCTGTTGCATGAGGTCCACACATTTCTCAGCAGTGAGCCGCATTGGATAAAATAAGTCATGTGACCTGTTGACATGATCTGCCTTCAGGTACCTGCTGGAAGGCGCCACCCTGTTCAACAGAGACGAACACCATTACTCCGCAGCCTTCCAGATTGACGGATACTGGATGCACTACGACGGCCTGAGGAACGTAAACTTGATCCTTTTACACAAGCCTCCCGAGTTGCTGCTCCTGTCATCTTTAGTTTATGTGCGAGCTGCAGAGAAATGACCGCCGACAACTGTTCTTGAAAATCCTTAGTACGGTTATTTTTTAAGGGGGGAAAAAATGGCGCTAGTCTTAATGACGTTTGCACCCCCTATAAAGCAGACTAAGGTCTGTTACAGGGTACCTGTAATTTACTGTGGACGGAGTCGGCGCGTAGGCTGATCCAGCGGTCAGTGTTTCGGTCCTCTAGGAACTAGCAACGTCTTGCCTCACAGCTGTCCTCCCAATGCGAGGACTCTCTCTGATGGTGTGACGGGTATTTAATTCCCCCATGGTCCCCATAGCAGAGTAGCATTGAATAGGTGCGGCACTCACTGCTGCTGGAGGGCATGGCAATAAATGGGTGTTTCGGGGCTGGGAGGTGGCTGACAGGCATGCACCATCACCGAATAGAGGCGCGTCATACTTCAGTGATGTCGTTAGTTACTGGCGAATGGACAGGCCAGATTCTTCTCCGTGTTGGTTCAGCCATAAGCTGGCAGCCTGCACTATGTGTAGGGGTCAGGGACCCGTCAGAGAAGTGGATGTGGATTTGATGTCCTACGATTAGAGGATTGGGACTTTCTGCTCAAAGCTCCACACGAATGGCTGCCTGCGTCTTCCCTGATCCTGTATATGTTCTGTACACCCGCATTAGTCAGTAAGATAAATGACTAATTCATCGAGCACTAAGACAGTGATAGCATCTGTCTATATCTCTGCAGTTATGATGGGGTATATAAACCAGAGTGACGATGACTGGCTTGCAGCACGTGTAAGGGGGGGGGGGGCTTTGTGTGACATGGTCACAGAAGCTGCGCGGCCACAGTGTCTTTACAGGTTAGGTATGGGTGATCAGCGCTTAGGATCCAGCCGTTCACCATACCGACGGCAGGATCCCGGGGATTAGCATGTTGGTGGGGGCAACGAAGCCCCTTGCGGGCTCACTGCACTCGCCATACTGCGGGCTCGGTGGCTCGTCACAGGTTCTATTCCCACACTCTATGGGTGTTGTGGACACCCACGAGTGTGCTTAGTCCCTGTTAGTTGGCACGCCGACTGTCGGCATTTTGAGGTGGCGGGATGTAGGGGGAGGTACTGTGACCGGCAGTCTCCTGACTACATCCCGTCTCTCTCATACTTGTTCTGTTCCTTTATCTATTCCCAACAGGTTCTCTTTTCTTATGTGAGTTCTATTAGAATCTATGTGGATGATGGATTAAATGCAGCATTAATTGTTACTGTAGATACAGTATATCTTCTTAAAATAATGTTTAGGTAAAGAAGGCTTTAGAAAGTTCTAGTTGCAGTCTGTGTCGGCTCTATCCGGCAGCTTTGAAGCTGTTTCCAGTGCGGCTACATTGGTCCTGGCCAAGCAACACACTGCAGGCTGAATTCCGGAGCACCCTTCACGCACGAGCGTCCTGTCCAGCGTACATGCAGACTGTTACTGTGTGGGATTTGGGCTCTGCGGTTAAACACAGTGTGTTGTGGACTCCTACCCCTTTCACATCGAGAACTGGGTTATTGCCGGGTCACGGCGTTGTGTGAAAATAACCCAGGTGACGTGACCTGGCAATACCACCCAGGTTACAGGGCAGTGTGAGCGGTACTCTGGGTCATCCGATACGTGTCCCGTTCACACGGTATGGAGAGCCAGCTCACCGGCCACGAGGTGACGTCATCTCGAAGCCCCATCAATATCCCGGCTCCAGCCTGCAATGTGAACAGGCTTGACACCCGTATTCAGTGACTCCGTTTTGGTGTGAAAGGGGCATCAGTCTGTCAGGATGCCATGAACGCTCCTCCCTGACACCTGCTTGCCAGGACCAGAGGAGCATCAGACCCTACAGCTGAAAACCTCGTTAGGAGGACAGCCGCATAAGGTCTGTTGTTTATATGTTTGCAAAGAAGTGTTGAATTTTACAAATGACGTTAAATTAGTTTTTTTTTTTATTCCTTTGTCTTCACTTTTCACTGTGCAGCAAACCAGCAGTATCTCTGTATGCCAGTCTAGTCACACTGCAGTGCCAGGGTAGAGCAAACCAGCAGTATCTCTGTATGCCAGTCTAGTCACACTGCAGTGCCAGGGTAGAGCAAACCAGCAGTATCTCTGTATGCCAGTCTAGTCACACTGCAGTGCCAGGATAGAGCAAACCAGCAGTATCTCTGTATGCCAGTCTAGTCACACTGCAGTGCCAGGGTAGAGCAAACCAGCAGTATCTCTGTATGCCAGTCTAGTCACACTGCAGTGCCATGGTAGAGCAAACCAGCAGTATCTCTGTATGCCAGTCTAGTCACACTGCAGTGCCAGGGTAGAGCAAACCAGCAGTATCTCTGTATGCCAGTCTAGTCACACTGCAGTGCCAGGGTAGAGTGGCAATGTGTCGCATCTTCCTCACTTCAGGAGACAATGTATCATTAGTATTGCTCCATCTGTAGCTGTATTATAATTTATTCACCAGCTCAATATAGATACATTGTAACAAAGCACCAGGTGACTGATGTGCAGGGTTCTTGCAGTAACACAATGGATCTGTACAAACGGTGATTCCAAATCAGTGATTAGAGAAAATATTTTACTGTTAGTTTTTATTTTGTACCTTGATGGGAGGAAACCAGTTATCTAAAGGAATATAGCATCTCTTACTGATAGTATCTTCCTAACAAATGGCTGACCTGAGGGTTCCTGGAAGACAGATGTTGTGGACAGTTTTTCCCCCTAAAACTTCCAGTGTTTATCTTGAATAGTAAAGTGAAAATAGGTCCCTAATGAAGTTATGTTAAATTGTGTAATAAAAACCCAAATACTTTGGCTGTCCCTGGTATATTAAGGGCTCACGGCTTCTTCACACTTGGCATCCAAGGCAAAGTTTGGACTATGATAGTTCTGCAATGTGTAATATATATCTATATATCTTGTCTGAAATGATTGGGGAAGGAGGGGTGCAGCAAAGCAGAGATAAAGTATCAACCAATCGGCATCTGTCATTTTACAGGCTGTGTTTGACAAATGGCAAGCTTTGCTAAATCTCCCCCTAGATGAGAGAATAATCTATGCAATGCTTTGTAATTCTTTTTACACTTTTATTGTTTAATGAAATAAATTTATATGAAAAAAAAAAAAAATATCTTTGTGTTTATTTCTACTGGGTGTAAAAAGATCAATTGGGATGCAGTCAGGAGGCCGACGGGACCCGGCGTGGGTCTTGTGACCAGCGGTCAGTAGAGCAGAGGTCACACATACCCAAACTGATTCAATATCATTTTTTTTAAATCAAAAATGCAATATAAGGTTTAAATAACTATTTATATAATGTGATAATTAAAAAAAAAAAAAAAAAGTTTTGAAAAGAATAATTTCACCGCAATGGAGTGGGTGGCAGAAAGTGAGGTGTCAAAATACTAATAAACACAGTGTGCATAATTTTATTTATATATATATATATATATATATACACATACATACACACACACATACATACATACATAGTACTGTCCAAAATTTTAGGCATGTGTGGTAGGAATTGTTAAAAATAAACTTTTCAATTAACAAAATGCAAAGTGAATGAACAGAAAATAAATCTAAATCAAATCAATATTTGGTGTGACCTCCCTTTGCCTTCAAAACAGCATCAATTCTTCTAGGTACACTTGCACACAGTTTTTGAAGGAGCTCTGGAGGGCGGTTGTTCCAAACATCTTGGAGGAGTAATCACAGATCTATGGATGTAGGCTTGCTCAAATCCTTCTGTCTCTTCATGTAATCCCAGACAGAC
Source organism: Pseudophryne corroboree (assembly GCF_028390025.1). Classification (NCBI taxonomy): domain Eukaryota; kingdom Metazoa; phylum Chordata; class Amphibia; order Anura; family Myobatrachidae; genus Pseudophryne; species Pseudophryne corroboree. The sequence goes on along the minus strand of NC_086455.1, from coordinate 171,396,713 downwards.
TCAATGCTGAGATCAGGGCTCTGTGGGGCCATATCATCACTTCCAGGACTCCTTGTTCTTATTTACGCTGAAGATAGTTCTTGGTGACATTGGCTGTATGTTTGGGTTTGTTGTCCTGCTCCAGAATAAATTTGGAACCAATCAGATGCCTCCCTGATGGTACTGCATGATGGATAAGTACCTGCCTGTATTTCTCAGCATTGAGGACACCATCCTGACCAAATTCCCAACTTCACAGGTGAAATGCAGCCGCAAACTTGCAGGGAACCTCCACCATGCGTCACTGTGGCCTGCAGACACTCATTACTGTACCGCTCTCCAGCCCTTCAGCAAACAAACTGCCTCCTTTTACACCAAATATTTTACATTTTGACTCATCAGTCTAAAACACCATGTTTCTGCACCCCAGTCCCTATGTTTTTGTGCGTAGTTGAGTCGCGTGGCCTTGTTTCCACACTGAAGGTATGGATTTTTGGCTGCAATTCTCACATGAAGACCACTTCTGGCCACACTTCTAACAGTGATGGGTGCACCTGGCCCCAATGGTTTCTGCCAGTTCCGAGATGATGGCACTGCTGGACAACTTCCGACTTCAAAAGGGAAGTAAGCATGAAATGTCTTTCATCTGATGCACTAAGTTTCCTTGGTCGACCACTGCGTCTACGGTCCACGATGTTGCCAGTTTCTTTGTGCTTAAATGCTGAGAAATACAGGCAGGTACTTATCCATCATGCAATACCATCAGGGAGGCATCTGATTGGCTCAAAATGTATTCTGCAGCATGACAACGACCCCAAACATACAGCCAATGTTATTAAGAACTATATTCAGCGTAAAGAACAAGGGGGCAGATGTATTAACCTGGAGAAGGCATAAGGAAGTGATAAACCAGTGATATGTGCAAGGTGATAGACGCACCAGCCAATCAGATCCAATATGTAAATTAACAGTTAGGATCTGATTGGCTGGTGCCTTTATCACCTTGCACATATCACTGGTTTATCACTTCCTTATGCCTTCTCCAGGTTAATACATCTGCCCCAAGGAGTCCTAGAAGTGATGATATGGCCCCCACAGAGCCCTGATCTCAACATCATCGAGTCTGTCTGGGATTACATGAAGAGATAGCAGGATTTCAGGATTTGAGCAAGCTACATCTACAGAAGATCTGTGGTTAGTTCTTCAAGATGTCTGGAACAATCTCCTTGCCGAGCTCCTTCAAAAACTGTGTGCAAGTGTACCTAGAAGAACAGATGCTGTTTTGCAGACAAAGGGCGCTCACACCAAATATTGATTGTATTTAGATTTCTCATCTGTTCATTCACCTGCCTAAAACATTTGCACAATACGGTGTGTGTATATTGTATAATATATGAATAATAAGTAGACAAAGTATACATTTAATAAAAAAGAAAACACACAGCAAAAAAACAAAAGGTGTCCCATTTTATCTACACACCACTGCGCATTGAAAGGGCTTGTTTTGATTTGGACACAAAACAAATTGTGATGATTTTATATAAAACCTTCAGGAAGGTCTCCTGGTAAGTAGCCGTGAATGAGAGATGTATGCAGTAACATCAAGAGAGCATCTTACAGGTAGGACTGATCGGGTGGTAACGGTGAAAGATGTATGAAAACTTCACACCTGTACAGATGACTATGTATTTATTACACAGCTTACACGTTCACCACAACATTACAGTTACAAGTATACACAGCATGAAAGAAAATAGAAAAGGAAATATCAGCTTTGTAAACAAATATTTTCTTACAATGAACAGTAATATGAAGTATACATGTATAAAATAATCGCCCTGCTAACCTGCAGGCATCAATATGAAGTACAATGGAGGCCTGGTCATACCGCGACACACATTCCCTAGATTTGTCTATTGCAACATACAATATAACCCACAATGTATTGTAGCCCCGTCTTGCTGTTCGCTTCACCTCTGTGTTTTAGGTTCCCCATTAAATAGCTGAACTCCCTATTGCATGGGGATTAAGACAGCCCCATTGTAGAGAAAGGGCATAATAGGATACTGGTTCTTACAGGAAGACTAGGTGGGGTATACAGAGACAGATCTAGGAGTATATCCTGCCAATCTAGCAGCTACATTGCAGAATACGCACATGCTATTGAATATACACCTGTTCTGAAAACGCAGCAGATCAGTGGACAGGAGGGATGAGAGGCAAAAGAGCTTTACACCTTTAAGGCCCAGATTTATCAAGCTTTGCAGAGAGATACAGTAACAAGCCAATCGGCTCCTATGTTACAGGCTGTGTTTAAAAAAAATGACAGCTAGGAGCCGATTGGCTGGTACTTTTGCACCGTGCAATTTATCACTCTCCAAAGCTTGATAAATCTGGGCTTAACTCTTTGAAGGAAGGCGCATAAAGGGTAGTAGGGGTAGCAGGGAGATTGTTTTATGGTGTTTAATATAATATACAGTCTACTCCCGTCTCACAGATCTGCATATTGAAATACAAACACTGCACTCCCTAGTTATATCATGGAACCTGCTCTGAAGGAACATCACATTGTGACATTGGAGGGGACAACACAGCGCATAAGGCAATTCGTACAGTAAATCTCTAGTGTGCTATGTAAATTAAATTGGATAATAAGTTTAAGGCAAGCTTGGATTTTTTTTTTTTTTGCATCTACTCTCTGTAAAATGTGTTATACGTTGCTGTTCTCCATGTGGATGCACTCCACTAGAGGAGCGATACACTCCTAGAAGGGGTTAATAGTCTTGCGTCATCTAAACAAACCCTCAGCGATATTAGTGTTTTCCACTTTAAATCCGAATTGCACTTATTCCTCTGACTTCCCAATGGTAGTACGTTGGTGGGAATCCCCATCACACGCTGCATGTAGCTGGGTCCTGGTGCACACATATGTGCAAGGCTTTCCATTAGAGATGCTGTGTAGGATCTCTCACGCTTTATAAAGAGCGGAGCAGCGGGGAAAGTGACGGACAGAGGTCCTAGCTGTATCTATACAGCAAAATGGTTGAGGTCTGCACAAAACCACTATTAGCAAGGGAGGGAATTTCCTAATATACTCAAAGTGGAAAAAAAAAAATGTTTTCTTAAATTACTAGTAGAGATTTGACATAACCATAGTGTTCACGCTAAGCTGTTTTAGCAGGGCGTTGCGTCCTGCCAGATTTTTAAAGGGCAAAATGTGCCATGCCCCTTTAGCGGCGCCTTGCTAAAAAAAAGCCTGCCCATTGCAGTGCAGCTGCCACGTGAATATATGTGTGCACGGCTTCTACTCACAAAGGCAGAGCATGGGGGAAGCCCGCACGACCTCATCAGTGACTAAAAGGGGATGAAGCCGGGATGCACCCAGACAGCCGCATCCCCTTTTAGTGCGCGTGCCAAAGGTGCCCCTGCAAACCTTGTGCCCTGCCCGCAATGAACCCTGGTGGGAACACTGAACCATGTACATTTAGTCTAAGGTTTACAATAAAGAGCGAATCCTATAAGGAAAAGCATCAACACCTGACTATGGAACTTCAGGCATTTGACATCTCTACGTACCAGAGTGCAAGTTACTGTGTGATCAGCCAGTTAGGGCTAAATGCCTTTTCAGTCTGGATTTATAAGCCAGAAATCCTGTTCTTAAAAAAACAGAGCGCTTCCCCCAACAATCCCAGTCATACACAACGCCAATACGTTGCTGAACAGTTCTCTTTTATACAAGGGACCAATGACAGGGAAATAACCACTTATGACAGAATTTGTTTTATATTTTATGGTGTGACAGTTTCCAATTTATTACATTTTATCCTTTTGCGGATAATTAGGTTCAGTTCATTGCTAGACAACCGTTACGGTGGCCAGAAGCGGACACGGGAAACCCAATACTAGATTACAGGACTATGGGAGAGAGAGGCTACACACCAGGTTATTGGAAAGCCAGTCACACTGAGGGGCAGATGTATTACGCCTGGAAAAGTGATAAACCAGTGATAAGTGCAAGGTGATAATGCACCAGCCAATCAGCTCCAATATGTAAATTGACAGTTGGGAGCTGATTGGCTGGTGCGTTATCACCTTGCACTTATCACTGCTTATCACTTCTCCAGGCTTAATACATAGTGTGGGTTCACACAGAACCTATATAATGAAGAGTCTCAAATTCACCCTGCCAAATGTAAACCAGTGACCGGCACTACCCTGAAGTCTTGTACCCCTGAAGGTTCATATTACCCCTTTGGACAACCTCCACTGTATGGCAAATGGTCTTACAGTCCATACTTTCTTCTTCAATCAAGCACTATGAAGCTACACTGCAGAACATTGGACAGACCAAGTCCTACAGAACAATGAAGCTACAACACGTGCCGACTTCAGGGAATGGGGGGGGTGGGGGGTGGAGGAGGTCACTGGGGAGCAGGTTAGATAAAATGGTAAAAAAAGAATGAAAGTTGACATCACGTTAATAAACCAGGAAATTAGGATGAGACTATTAAGCTACATCATGGTCTCTAATGCAGCGTTTGACAACCATCTACAGCAGCAATCCTCAACATTTTTGGGGTGTTGGATGCCACTGAGTCACCACAAAAATTTCTTTATTTAAAAAACAAAACAAAAACACATGACCATAAAATCAGGAAACGATGGACAAAGAGGACTTGGTCAGAGCACTTAAACACTAATAGTTTTGAAAGAGTTGTGTAACCAGTTATTGCAATAACCAGGAATTTACTGCAAGCCATATTCTTTTGAGGTTTTTTTGGCCAAGGACCACAAAGCCATGGATGATAAGTTCTGAGGGACCATCACGTTTTACAGTCATTCCATCATTGCAGAGAACTCCAGTTATATGAATAAACTTCTACCAAGCACGATCTACAGTACCAAGCGCATCACTGATTAATAAGGTATTTAGTATGGGACCAGGATTTCTCATCAATGGCCGTCAAGATTCAGATGGTCAACAACAAGATCTGCAGGGAGTTTGTATGTACTCTTGTGATTGAATGGTTTCCCTTCTACAGTCCAAAATGAATATTTATCTAACAAACATATTTATCTATGTGTAGCAGAGAATCAGCCAAGTCCCAACAGGACAGGACTAAAGCGCCACCCACACTGGGCGACGGGGGCGATATGAACATTCTCGAATCGCTCAGTGTGTATGCACCAACGATGAACGATTCGCGGCCCCACGGTCGTTCATCGTTGATTTCCAGTCGTTTTTCAATGCAAACCAATTTGGACGATAACGATCATCATTCAGATCGTTCGTTGCCCAAATTTCTGCCGTCGCCCGGTGTGTAGGGGGCTTTAGCTCTGTAAGATCTTCTCATTGTGATATCTGGATTGCCTCATGTAATGATAGTGACTGAAGATTCTATCATTGAGTAAAGAAAAAAAACCTCAATATTGCGTATGAGGGAACGTCTAGCGCTGCAGCGCTCGCCGATAGTCACGTTACTTCTGTACTTCTCAATTACCACCAAGTGTTTGTAATGGATTACAAATGCTCTCTTATAAAGTCTGAGTCTATTATTGCTTTTATATTGTCTAGTTCTATTATTGCTAGATGACTAATACACTTAAGTGCGTCGGCCTCATACCCACTGGGGGCAGCCCTTTTTGGGGCAATATTCAGCCTAAGAACCTTGGGTCTAATCCCATCAATGAAGAGTAAAGCACAAAGTGATCCATGCGTAAGTGCCGTTATTGGTCCCCAATGATTTCAAGGGCTACCTTCCAAACTTATTGTTTTAGTCAAATGTATTGTCACATGCCACAGCTCAGGCCTAGTCTCCTGGCCGGGTCCCGGTTGTTGCTAGGCAACCGGGACACCGCACCTTCTGGCCGCAGGATCCAACAGTCCAACTGGTTGCTAGGTAACCGAGACGTTGTACAAAGATGGCAGCAGTTGCCAGGCGACCAGGAGTCCTGGGGTTTCTGTTTTTTGACTGTGAGGTCTCAGGCTTACGTGTAGCGTTGCAGCTGCATTTGCTTGTGTCATCAGGAGTTCCTTCTTCCCTGACTGCGTTGATTGGTTGATTTCAGTGTTATTAGGCAGCCAGGCCAGCTTCTTCCTGCTGGTTATAGTTTATGCTGTGGTGTAAACTACTGGTCCATGTCTCAGGTTTCTGCACCTTGTGTCTAGCCTGTGGATACTCTGCCCGTCTGCTGGATTTTGTGCCCGTCAGAAGTCTAGCCCATGCCATGCCTGAACCCTTGTCCTGTTCCAGTGGTTATTTACCTCTCGCTTACCTCCTCAGTGTTAACATTGTGCTCAGTCTGCAAGATATTTACCATCTACACAGTTCTCATACTCCACCTCAAGGTTACCTCAGCTGCCCTAGCAGAGAGTCTATCCCAATCCTAACCTTAACCTCATGTGCTCCAGTCCTGTCCATTACTTGTTCCAAGTATATTAGTCCAGCCTCTCATCCTGTAGTCTGCAGCCAATTGTGTAAGCCTCTTCTGCTGCAGGTGTAAGTCCTGGTGGTATCCTAAGTACCGGTATGCACAGCAAGCACTAAGGGAACAATGGGTGGCTGATACAGGCAGAAAACCCTCTCGCTGGCTCTAGAAGTCTTATACAGTTGTACTGGAGCTCCCGAACACATATGCTGCTATCAGCATGTGTAAATAAGGAGTAGCCCCTAACACGGACCTGGATTATATTCCCTGGGAGCCAGAGCCAAATGTAAGAAACCATCAATTTAGTAATGTACAAAAGTAAAATATGAATAAATAAAATCATCCAGTTGAGGTTATGAATCATACAGCCGCTGCATATCACACCAGTAGATATAGTTATACTTCGCTACTAGCATTTAACTATGGGTCATTGTATTTTAGCGTTTGAAATGAGGACCTTATTATACAGCCATGCGCCACTACCATTATTGCAAGACCGGCCTGTTATTACTGAACCAGAGTGTGACTAGAGAGGAGCGAGTCTTTTCAAGCATCGGCTAATTGAATATGAAATACAACTTTGAATATGAAAAAAATGCTAAGTGAATGAGACATCTGTGTGTGCTCTTAAACGTGTTTTACGCTTCCAAAATCTCTGTATACGGCAGACTGGCAGGGCTGCAACATGCAACAATACTTTCGGCAAGCTGGAACACACTTGTATTTCAACGTTCAAGCTTGTTCCCTGTATCAGAGCCCTCCTTGCCATGTAAATGCTAAATGCACATGTAATCGTACAGAGAAGAGGAGCGTTCCAGAGCGCATCTGCTCACTACATCATAGGTCATATGACTATGGATAACACATGACGCTTAGCAGGGCGTAAATCATATCCAGAAACATTAGGACAATATTAAGTATAGCTATGGGATATTTAATACAGTACCCAAAGAGTTCTGTAGACAGAGCAGAAAACAATCGCTGTTGCAGCGTCCACCCCCTTCCAGATACCGTGAGGAGCTCTGACAACTATTGATATTAGGAAGCAGTTGTCATGGTCATTATCTGTACAGACTAGAATCCTTTTAACATTTAATTTAGTATTATGGAGGCACAATATCTCAAACTGAATAAAGCTTTGTACTCTCAAATCCCTGATAACATATTCCATACTTGTACACCCAACAACTAACGGCGTATTGCTGCACAGAAAACGTTATTCCCTGCCACTCTGTCTGACAGAAAATGAAACATTAATACAAAGCAATGGCCACATTGTGAAAGAATTAGAAAATGTGTAAAAAAAAAAAAACCCAAACAATTTAATAAAAAAAAAAAAAAAAACTGTAATAAGTGTACAAGGCAAACATTAAATATAACATGATTTGCAAGCACAGATAACAGCGATGCTTTAATGCAGATGAGGCAGGAGAGATTTGGAGGGAAGACATCTCAGACAGAGGTTAAACAGATAACTTCAAACAGATATACTCATTAGCAGTTTATACCTGTAACCATAATGCACAAATCCCTGAATAATAAATATCACCACAAATAATGCTAGCACATTCAGTTTTACCACTCCACCCAAGAAATTCATCTAATACTCTGAAGGGAGACAACAGTTACTACGGGGTGATTCAGAAGTCGCAGTACACCGTTTCAAAATTGTGCAGGAAATGGGAAAACTGACTTAGATTCAAGATGGCCGATTTCAAGATGGCGCCCATGTTTGCTACAGACCCTAAAAAAAGATAGCCCACCACACCCATACCTTACTGGAGTGTTCTGTTTTCCCATTTCCTGTAGTTTTTGAAACAAAAGGGTGTACTGCGACTTTTGAATCACCCTGTATATATTATTCAGCTGGCTTACTTTGCACTCTTAAATAATATAATAGTTTATGAAGCGTCTCTCCAACTGATATTACAAGACTCTTGGCTATCAGTGAATACAGGAACTTGTAGTTACACAATATGCAAATCAGCTAACTGCAAAGCATTACCCCGCAGTCTTAACCTAAGGAAGTCCCAAGTTTAGTATTCAGGACCTAGCAAAGGGTGATCAAATTGTTTTTTAGGTGCTGGCCACTAGATGGAGCCCAACAGTAGCAATTTAATGGTTCTGCCGTTTAATGTTTTGCAGAAAAGTGTCCCGTTTCGGGACCAAAATAGAACTTTTCACATTGCAGGCACTATTTTAGTCATGTTTAGCTGCTGTGCGCTGCTAAACCTGGGCACTTAAAAGGTAAAGGGCATCCTATCGAAGCAACAACTGAATTGCTATGATGGGCGCCCATTACTTTGAGTGCCCCCCAAAAATTCTGAATCGCCCCCTCAGTGCAATAAACAACCTGTCGCTATTGATAGAGTTTTATTTGTTGCAATGTGTAGGTAGATTATAAAATGGTGTGGAAACATTTTTACCAATGAGTTACTCATGTCGGTTTCATTGTATATGGACAAACACTTGCACGCCTCCATCTTTTTTTAAACATAATATAAAGCCAACATGTAAACATCAATGAGATCATTAAAAAAAAAAGAAAACTAAGAATCTGCTTCCGCAAACAATTGAACGGATGAGGTTTATTTACGAAGCATCTGGTTGTAAAACCCGGCACTTTTGATTGCGGTTATGCCCGAACTTTAAAAGGGCAATGCTTTTACTAGGCGTGTCTTGCTCGTAACCCATTTCCCTTTTAAATATCAGGCAGAAGCATGTTAAGAAGCCTTGTACAACCTGACTCTCTGTAAATAAAATACCAATGTAATAACTATCAGCCCTCACAGAAATTAGCTGGCGATGATCAGCTTGAATTATTGGTGACACTCAGCTAAATTCCTGCCTCTATTTATTTGCGCATGAGCTGCCCATATGATGCGTTTTGGTAAATTCAACAACTGCCCCTCTTGGCCATAACATAAGGTAGAATGCCTACTATAGGTTATCTGGTACATACCAATCAGCATAAACGGACGTGTATTATGCTACAAAGAGGCGCTGCTTGTTTTCTGTATAACTATTTTACTGTAGAATAAGCTGTAAACAAACATTAAAAAACAAACGTCCAGGTAAATAAAAATAAAAAAATAAAACTCTGGAAACAACAGGATGTTTATGACAAACCAGCGCAGCGGGAGAAGATCTCGTGGCGCCCAGTAACTGGATGTCTGCATTTTTAACAAGCACTACAAAAATGACCATCTAATTGGCTGCTACGAGTCACAAGCCAGGGACGGGAAAATGATGTGCGAGTAAAGGAGTCATGGAAGATGCAGAGCCAGTAACAGCAACACAAACGTCAATAGCCATCAACAATTTCTCAGAGGCGTTTGTTGACGGCTCCTGGTATTTGTTACAGCACCTCCTCTATGCACAAGTTTCTAGACAATGTCTCAACACTTGGTGGATCCAAAGGGCAAAACGTAAGGACATTTACAGAGGATCCAACTTACTTCAGAGTCAGCAGTCCTACAGATAGCACCATTGTTTATTTACACATACAATAGTATAGCGATGACGTGACTAGGGACGAAGCCTCTATACCATAAAGCCTGGACCCTGATGTCTAAGGGATTGTTACTGTTCTGCCATCTAATACGTCTTCTTCCCAATCACACAGCGTGTGAGGAGTTCCAGCGCACCATGAGGAGAAGGTGACAGATCCTAGAACCGGAACACAACGTTCCATCTTATTGAACGTATCGGAATAACCTTCCCTTGCTATGTGACTGAACTCTGTGCTGCAACTCATGAACACCACTTACAGAATATAAAGTCAGTGATGTCATATTGGGCGCAGTTTTCCATTTTCCTCACGGTAACAGAATCCAGAGAGCACACTACGGCATTACATATTACTAGACTAAAATCACAGCTGGAAATAGCCCTTTAATTACAAGGTTTTTTTAAAATTAAATGAAAACCACAGATTCCTTTATCTCTGATCTGTAGAGAGGAGCAGCCAGAGACACAGAAGGGCCTCTGCTCACCTGTGCCCAGGGCAATGGTGTCTGTATGCAGCAGCCGTATGTCCACCTTCTGCTCAGCCCAACACAGAATGCAGAGGGATAGTATGATGGGAAGGCATGCAAATACGCAGCTCACGTCATCCTGGCCTTCCAATAGGATTTAGTTATATGACCGCCGATCACAATATCCCCCCCCCCCCCCTCTACATCCTGCCCCCTTAGAATCCCGTCACTCGGCATGCCAGCTAGCAGGGATTACTCCCGATCCTGGGAACATGTGGCGCTGGTATGGTGGTCAAGCATACCAAACCCCTTTCAGCCATGTACAGTATTTTATCAGAGAAGGGTCATTATTTTGGTAATTATGCGACAGACAGGGCGGGATGTAATGAAGTCCGAGTTTAGGGGCCATGCGGGATGCCCTCCGAACTTTGATTTTTTATTTTTTTTAAAGGGGCGATCATTTACAAGACATGGTTTAGCCTTCTAAATGATTGCCCCTTTAAAAAAAGTCAGAGTTCGGCGAGCATCCCGCACGGCCGCTGAGCTCGGACTTCATTACATGCCGGCCAGTGTCTCTATACATAAGCTTTGTCAGATGCAGGTAGCACAGCAGATTTGGGTTGTATCCAGGGCAACAACAAAAAACCACAAGTCTGTCTGATGACACAATGCATAGAAAGCAGCTAAAGAAAAATGTATTCAGCAAAATCAGAGGATGTCCCAACGACGTGCGCCAGTCCTTTATCGTTATAGTCATACAGGCAAAACCGGGTGTGGTATGGAAGGTAGATAGTAACTAGGTCGGCAGTGTCTAGGTCGACCACTATTGGTCAACAGGGTCTCTAGGTTGACAGGGTCTAGGTCGACAGGTCAAAAGGTTGACATAAGTTTTTTTATGGTTTTTGTGTCATTTTCTTCGTAGAGTGACCAGGAACCCCAATTAGTGCACCATATCCCCTCGCATGGCTCGCCGTGCTTCAGGCAAGGTGCCTCGTTCCATTACCGCAGGGCTCGGCACAGGTTACTATTCCCAATCGTAGTCCACGTGGATGGTTAAGTATGAAAAGGTTCAAAAAAAGAAAAAAAATCGTGAAAACCTAGTCGACCTTTTGACCTGTCGACCTAGAAACCCCGTTGACCTAGTTACTGTCGACCAATAGTGGTTGACCTAGATAGTGTCGACCTAGAGACCGGATCCCGGCAAGACCACTGAGTGACGTGACCTTCGCCGGGTCTCCAGTATCGTCAGTACAGACCGCTGGTTCTCACTGTCCCTGCTCTGTGAGATATTATAGACATATTGTATTATCTGACACACTCACACACTATTTGCTTGTCACTGCCATATACATACAGTAGGTAGAGGTTATACAACATGTTTATTTAGAATATTAGATTATTTCTGAAAAGCCGTTTTCGACCTTTTCATATAATAGGCGAGATTTCTACAAGATAATATTGTAGCATTAAACAGTGCAGTAGTGGCGCCAGTCATGTGCAGCGGGTCAGACATGGTCACTGAATAACAGAGAGACGCTTGTGCGTTACAGCCCAACTGCTATGAAGCCAGGGTAACAATGACGAGGGCAGGCTTCACGGATATAGGGCGTTTTCACCAGGTTTGGTAATATGTTATTCTACTCAAGTAAAATAAATCTGGCTATGTCACAATACCACACTGAAGTGTACTCGTTTTCTACACAGAGCGGTGGCAGCCATTTTGAATCAACAGAACATAGCCTATCTAGGAACAAGTGACAAAATGGAGGCTCTACTGCACGAATGGTCTATGTAACGTTATAGATTATGAATATAGGGGAATCAGACACTTTCTGGGTGAAATCAATATGTATGAGAATGCAAATCTGTCAATTCCCTAGGGACAATTGAGAACACAGAAGCTCCATGCAGGACGTGTCTAGGTGATGCTACAGAATACTAGTGCAGTGGAGACGGCCATTTTTGTTGCAGTAGGAACCGCTGACATTCCTTAGGATCAATTTTGCACTTTTGGAATCAATTATATTTTTGTCACATGATTTTTTATATTTTTCCCCCATTTTAGCAAAGTGGTCAAACCACTGCCTTAGGAGTTAAATGCAGTGCAGGAGGAGAGCCTAGACAAGGGGAAGACGGATAATTAGGTAAGATTAGGAAATATTTCCACAACCAATGGCTAGTGCAATGCATAATATCAATTGTATATAGGTTTGGGATAGCACTGTAGAAGACAAAAAAATTCCAAATTTCTATTATTTAAGAGGAGTATTCTTAAATTGGGAACAATTGTACAAACACATGCACAAATTTTCCTGTGACACCCTGCAGGTTTTGTATCTTGGTTTAAGTGAAGGTTTCCCATATTGCCACAGAAAATAATAGAAATTGCTGACATACCCCCTCACCATTCCATGGGGGACACATGACTTGTACTCTTTCCATCGTGAACCTTTACACTGAAGCTGCTCAGAAAGTGAGGACTGTTACATAAAGGGCAGATGCATCTGCAAAGGCTAAAGAGACCCGACAGAATCCATTTTTGCTCATTGTAAACTTACATCTCCAGCACCAGCAATAACCACAGACTACAACTGCAATGGTTGATAATTATTCCAGAGCTTTCCAGAGCTCTTGAGAATACTCAAAGATTGGGAATACGGAGTCATGCTAGTTTGGATTGACGGAACACAAAAATAAGTGACCATAACTGCTGAAGGTCGTCACCCGGCAGAAGATCTCATTTCTCCCGTATCTCCACATCTTTGTGTTTCCTGGAAACGAGGCCTCGGACATCTGCTCATGCAGGAACTTATTATTACACAATGTGCTTATGTTCAAAGGGCTGTCAGACCAAAGTTACATCGGGAATATGCCATGCCAGCCGAGTCCAGCCAAGTGTCCGAGATGGGGTCATATTTCTGTACTGTATTGAGATAGGATGACCCTGAGTGACCCCCGACCACATACAGATAGTTCTCTATCACCGCTGCTCCAACTCCTGCACAGAAAGGAAAAACGGAAAAAGAAGCTTAAAATGTTTCTATATACTGTTAAAGATATACATGGATATATGGCATTGATAATTCTACAATTTCCGTTACTTTGGCATGGGAGCTCAGATAATAATTGGGCACTCTGTCTGGAACGCAGCATATAGGCCAGTGTCAGCGCACGTGCTTAATGTCCTTCTCCTGACCCCGTTTTCTAATAAATAGAAGTCTGAATGCCTTTTAGTTGAGCCTCTGGAACTGCACGCAGTAATCGTTTACCAAGGGTTCCAGAGCAGTGGTCTCCTATTGGCCAGGAAGGAGGGGGCGTGTTTGGAGGCAGGGTGGTCCCATTCAACACTTGCAGACATTCTAATTGGTTAGCACCTGTTCTCTATCTAATAATTACTATTACCCATTTGTCCTTTCGCTTTTATTCCCTGGTTCTGCTTCTCACCTGACAGGTGCCATGTTCTCTTCCTACCCTCCCCCCCTCCCTTTCCCTTCCTCCCTATTCTTTCATTTTACTTTTCAGCACACAACCTCTTGCTATGCTGCGGATATTGGTTGTTCTTTGTGTTCTTTTGATCTGTTACCATGTCACTGTTAGCTTGATGAACATTTCTTCTCTGTACTGGTCACCTCAAAATAAAATGCGTGTACAAAGGCTGACCTTAAGGGGAGCACCCCAATTGCAGTTGTGTGTTTGCTTTGTGCTCCCTCCTCGTTTGAAGTGGAAATAGTATGATGTCTCTGCAACGACATCACTGAGTTCCCCTGAAAGATGGCAGCTAATTAGTACACCATACAAAAAGTGCCAGAGGAACTTGTTGGGCGCTAGAAACTGCAGTCTTTCCAACAAGACGGCAGTATATGACTGAGTACACCCCTTAAACTGTTAACCGTTTTTGGGAGCTCTAACCTTCCTTTCCACTAGGCTGGATCAGCTCAATAGATTTAAATAGAATTCTTTTTCTCTTATGGAGTAAGAGCTCCTTTCTTGTGCTGCCAAATCATGCACAATTTTTCAAACTGGAGGGATTAGGGAGCGTGAAGGGGGAGGAGCCAGCTGGGCATATTTTTTTTTTTTTTTTTATTATACTGTGCTACCTCCGGTCTGCATCCCTTCACCCCCAGCTGTCTGAGAAATCTCCAGTGTCCCCTAGTGGATGAAAGAGAAATATCAATAATAAAACTTAAATATTAGGGGTGCCATGAAAAAAAAAATACGGATACTCTAGGGGGCCGTGATTCAAGAAAGTTTGGGATCCACTGTTGTAACCAGATCAGGACAAACCCCTGCTCAGCGGTGAATGTGTAGGATTTACAATTACCATATACTGATACTTACGGCACCAAAATCACTAATGGGCACATCTATTAATAATCACATACTCCATGCGATCTGGGCGCGATATTAGCTCCCAGAATCGCATTGCAGTATGCCATTATTTTGCCGGGATGTATACGAGACACCCGCAGGGTATGCAATGTGTTCAGAGTGGTTGCGGGACTCCTGCACAAGCGCGGCAGCCATACCCAGGGAGCGTTCACATCCCCTTTAAGCAAAAAAAGAACAATCTGACAGCTCCTGCTCACAAAAAATAAGAATTTACTTACCGATAATTCTATTTCTCGGAGTCCGTAGTGGATGGTGGGGTTCCTGAAAGGACCATGGGGAATAGCGGCTCCGCAGGAGACAGGGCACAAAAAGTAAAGCTTTAGGATCAGGTGGTGTGCACTGGCTCCTCCCCCTATGACCCTCCTCCAAGCCTCAGTTAGGATACTGTGCCCGGACGAGCGTACACAATAAGGAAGGATTTTGAATCCCGGGTAAGACTCATACCAGCCACACCAATCACACTGTACAACCTGTGATCTGAACCCAGTTAACAGTATGATAACAGCGGAGCCTCTGAAAAGATGGCTCACAACAATAATAACCCGATTTTTGTAACTATGTACAAGTATTGCAGATAATCCGCACTTGGGATGGGCGCCCAGCATCCACTACGGACTCCGAGAAATAGAATTATCGGTAAGTAAATTCTTATTTTCTCTATCGTCCTAGTGGATGCTGGGGTTCCTGAAAGGACCATGGGGATTATACCAAAGCTCCCAAACGGGCGGGAGAGTGCGGATGACTCTGCAGCACCGAATGAGAGAACTCCAGGTCCTCCTTAGCCAGGGTATCAAATTTGTAGGATTTTACAAACGTGTTTGCCCCTGACTAAATAGCCGCTCGGCAAAGTTGTAAAGCCGAGACCCCTCGGGCAGCCGCCCAAGATGAGCCCACCTTCCTTATGGAATGGGCATTTACATATTTTGGCTGTGGCAGGCCTGCCACAGAATGTGCAAGCTGAATTGTATTACACATCCAACTAGCAATAGTCTGCTTAGAAGCAAGAGCACCCAGTTTGTTGGGTGCATACAGGATAACAGCAAGTCAGTTTTCCTGACTCCAGCCGTCCTGGAACCTATACTTTCAGGGCCCTGACAACATCCAGCAACTTGGAGTCCTCCAAGTCCCTAGTAGGCGCAAGGCACCACAATAAGCTGGTTCAGGTGAAACACTGACACCACCTTAGGGAGAGAACTGGGGACGAGTCCGCAGCTCTGCCCTGTCCGAATGGACAAACAGATATGGGCTTTTTTGAGAAAAAACCCACCAATTTGACACTCGCCTGGCCCAGGCCAGGGCCAAGAGCATGGTCACTTTTCATGTGAGATGCTTCAAATCCACAGATTTGACTGGTTTTAAACCAATGTGATTTGAGGAATCCCAGAACTACGTTGAGATCCCACAGTGCCACTGGAGGCACAAAAGGGGGTTGTATATGCAATACTCCCTTAACAAAGGTCTGGACTTCAGGAACTGAAGCCAATTCTTTCTGGAAGAAAATCGACAGGGCCGAAATTTGAACCTTAATGGGCCCCAATTTGAGGCCCATAGACACTCCTGTTTGCAGGAAATGCAGGAATCGACCGAGTTGAAATTTCTTCGTGGGGCCTTCCTGGCCTCACACCACGCAACATATTTTCGCCACATGTGGTGATAATGTTGTGCGGTCACCTCCTTCCTGGCTTTGACCAGGGTAGGAATGACCTCTTCCGGAATGCCTTTTTCCCTTAGGATCCGGCGTTCCACCGCCATGCCGTCAAACGCAGCTGCGGTAAGTCTTGGAACAGACATGGTACTTGCTGAAGCAAGTCCCTTCTTAGCGGCAGAGGCCATAAGTCCTCTGTGAGCATCTCTTGAAGTTCCGGGTACCAAGTCCTTCTTGGCCAATCCGGAGCCATGAGTATAGTTCTTACTCCTCTACGTCTTATAATTCTCAGTACCTTAGGTATGAGAAGCAGAGGAGGGAACACATACACCGACTGGTACACCCACGGTGTTACCAGAACGTCCACAGCTATTGCCTGAGGGTCTCTTGACCTGGCGCAATACCTGTCCCGTTTTTTGTTCAGACGGGACGCCATCATGTCCACCTTTGGTATTTCCCAACGGTTCACCATCATGTGGAAAAACTTCCCGATGAAGTTTCCACTCTCCCGGGTGGAGGTCGTGCCTGCTGAGGAAGTCTGCTTCCCAGTTTCCACTCCCGGAATGAAACACTGCTGACAGTGCTATCACATGATTTTCCGCCCAGCGAAAAGTCCTTGCAGTTTTTGCCATTGCCCTCCTGCTTCTTGTGCCGCCCTGTCTGTTTACGTGGGCGACTGCCGTGATGTTTTTCCCACTGGATCAATACCGGCTGACCTTGAAGCAGAGGTCTTGCTAAGCTTAGAGCATTATAAATTTACCCTTAGCTCCAGTATATTTATGTGGAGAAAAGTCTCCAGACTTAATCACACTCCCTGGAAATTTTTTTTCCTTGTGTGACTGCTCCCCAGCCTCTCGGGCTGGCCTCCGTGGTCACCAGCATCCAATCCTGAATGCCGAATCTGCGGCCCTCTAGAAGATGAGCACTCTGTAACCACCACAGGAGAGACACCCTTGTCCTTGGATATAGGGTTATCCGCTGATGCATCTGAAGATGCGATCCGGACCATTTGTCCAGCAGATCCCACTGAAAAGTTCTTGCGTGAAATCTGCCGAATGGAATTGCTTCGTAGGAAGCCACCATTTTTACCAGGACCCTTGTGCAATGATGCACTGACACTTTTCCTGGTTTTAGGAGGTTCTTGACTAGCTCGGATAACTCCCTGGCTTTCTCATCCGGGAGAAACACCTTTTTCTGGACTGTGTCCAGAATCATCCCTAGGCACAGCAGACGTGTCGTCAGGATCAGCTGCGATTTTGGAATATTTAGAATCCATCCGTGCTGTTGTAGCAGTATCCGAGATAGTGCTACTCCGACCTCCAACTGTTCCCTGGACTTTGCCCTTATCAGGAGATCGTCCAAGTAAGGGATAATTAAGACGCCTTTTCTTCGAAGAAGAATCATCATTTCGGCCATTACCTTGGTAAAGACCCGGGGTGCCGTGGACAATCCAAACGGCAGCGTCTGAAACTGACAGTGACAGTTCTATACCACGAACCTGAGGTACCCTTAGTGAGAAGGGCAAATTTGGGACATGGAGGTAAGCATCCCTGATGTCCCGGGACACTATATAGTCCCCTTCTTCCTGGTTCGTTATCACTGCTCTGAGTGACTCCATCTTGATTTGAACCTTTGTAAGTGTTCAAATTTTTTTAGATTTAGAATAGGTCTCACCTAGCCTTCTGGCTTCAGTACCACAATATAGTGTGGAATAATACCCCTTTCCTTGTTGTAGGAGGGGTAATTTGATTATCACCTGCTGGGAATACAGCTTGTGAATTTTTTACCATACTGCCTCCTTGTCGGAGGGATACCTTGGTAAAGCAGACTTCAGGAGCCTGCGAGGGGGAAACGTTTCGACATTCCAATCTGTACCCCTGGGATACTACTTGTAGGATCCAGGGGTCCTGTACGGTCCCAGCGTCATGCTGAGAGCTTGGCAGAAGCGGTGGAAGGCTTCTGTTCCTGGGAATGGGCTGCCTGCTGCAGTCTTCTTCCCTTTCCTCTATCCCTGGGCAAATATGACTCTTATAGGGACGAAAGGACTGAAGCTGAAAAGACGGTGTCTTTTTCTGCAGAGATGTGACTTAGGGTAAAAACGGTGGATTTTCCAGCAGTTGCCGTGGCCACCAGGTCCGATGGACCGACCCCAAATAACTCCTCTTCCTTTATACGGCAATACACCTTTGTGCCGTTTGGAATCTGCATCACCTGACCACTGTCGTGTCCATAAACATCTTCTGGCAGATATGGACATCGCACTTACTCTTGATGCCAGAGTGCAAATATCCCTCTGTGCATCTCGCATATATAGAAATGCATCCTTTAAATGCTCTATAGTCAATAAAATACTGTCCCTGTCAAGGGTATCAATATTTTTAGTCAGGGAATCCGACCAAGCCACCCCAGCTCTGCACATCCAGGCTGAGGCGATCGCTGGTCGCAGTATAACACCAGTATGTGTGTATATACTTTTATATGATATTTTCCAGCCTCCTGTCAGCTGGCTCCTTGAGGACGGCCCTATCTATAGACGGTACCGCCACTTGTTTTGATAAGCGTGTGAGCGCCTTATCCACCCTAAGGGGTGTTTCCCAACGCGCCCTAACTTCTGGCGGGAAAGGGTATACCGCCAATAATTTTCTATCGGGGGGAACCCACGCATCATCACACACTTCATTTAATTTATCTGATTCAGGAAAAACTACAGGTAGTTTTTTCACATCCCACATAATACCCTCTTTTGTGGTACTTGTAGTATCAGAAATATGTAACACCTCCTTCATTGCCCTTAACGTGTGGCCCTAATAAGGAATACGTTTGTTTATTCACCGTCGACACTGGATTCAGTGTCCGTGTCTGTGTCTGTGTTGACCGACTAAGGTAAACGGGCGTTTTAAAACCCCTGACGGTGTTTTTGAGACGTCTGGACCGGTACTAATTGTTTGTCGGCCGTCTCATGTCGTCAACCGACCTTGCAGCGTGTTGACATTATCACGTAATTCCCTAAATAAGCCATCCATTCCGGTGTCGACTCCCTAGAGAGTGACATCACCATTACAGGCAATTGCTCCACCTCCTCACCAACATCGTCCTCATACATGTCGACACACACGTACCGACACACAGCACACACACAGGGAATGCTCTGATAGAGGACAGGACCCACTAGCCCTTTGGAGAGACAGAGGGAGAGTTTGCCAGCACACACCAAAAAACGCTATAATTATATAGGGACAACCTTATATAAGTGTTTTCCCTTATAGCATCTTTTTATATATTTTTAACGCCAAATTAGTGCCCCCCCTCTCTGTTTTAACCCTGTTTCTGTAGTGCAGTGCAGGGGAGAGCCTGGGAGCCTTCCCTCCAGCCTTTCTGTGAGGGAAAATGGCGCTGTGTGCTGAGGAGATAGGCCCCGCCCCTTTTTCGGCGGGCTCGTCTCCCGCTCTTCAACGGATTCTGGCAGGGGTTAAATATCTCCATATAGCCCCCGGAGGCTATATGTGAGGTATTTTTTGCCAAAAAATAGGTTTACATTGCCTCCCAGGGCGCCCCCCTCCCAGCGCCCTGCACCCTCAGTGACTGCCGTGTGAAGTGTGCTGAGAGCAATGGCGCACAGCTGCAGTGCTGTGCGCTACCTTAAGAAGACTGAGGAGTCTTCTGCCGCCGATTCTGGACCTTCTTCTCTTTTCAGCATCTGCAAGGGGGCCGGCGGCGAGGCTCCGGTGACCATCCAGGCTGTACCTGTGATCGTCCCTCTGGAGCTAATGTCCAGTAGCCAAAGAAGCCAATCCATCCTGCACGCAGGTGAGTTCACTTCTTCTCCCCTAAGTCCCTCGTTGCAGTGATCCTGTTGCCAGCAGGACTCACTGTAAAATAAAAAACCTAAGCTAAACTTTTCTAAGCAGCTCTTTAGGAGAGCCACCTAGATTGCACCCTTCTCGGCCGGGCACAAAAATCTAACTGAGGCTTGGAGGAGGGTCATAGGGGGAGGAGCCAGTGCACACCACCTGATCCTAAAGCTTTACTTTTTGTGCCCTGTCTCCTGCGGAGCCGCTATTCCCCATGGTCCTTTCAGGAACCCCAGCATCCACTAGGACGATAGAGAAATAAAGTCATATTAGTACACAGGAAAGTTAATATGCTACAAAGTAATACACATATTTCTCACTGTTGGCCGGTGGAATATAACCCGGGGGGGGGGGGGGGGGGGGGGAAGACTCGTCCACCTGCTTTACAATTCTCATCCCTAAATTGATACGACCCATCAGTGAGAGAGGAAGATTACAACAGGCGCTCGTCTGGGTTTTCAAGTAATCCACATAATGTGTGACATTTAGGGAAATAGAATCCTGAGCCATGTTTCAAATGCAAATACCCAGGCATTAGAAATGATCCGCCAACGGCAGTGGGAGGGAAACTGGAGGGGTGACTAGGCATGGGCCCCTTCTGGGGAGAATAAATGATTTATCCTAATTTATGGACAAACCAGAGAAGCTACCAAAGCGATGAATGAGATTAAGAGCTAGAAGTATAGTAATCATTAATGAACAGCAACATATCATCGGCGTAAAGCGCCACTTGACTACACTAGAACCCAATTCAACCCCCCGAATATCACAACGGGGCCGTAACTGACAGGCCGAGGGCTCAATGGCTATAGCAATCAGTGCCGGGGAGAGGGGACAGCCTTGCCTTGTACTATGTAATAGGCGAAAGGGAGAGAATATGAAGTCACAGCCACGTGAGCTGCAGGAGTACAGTACAAAGCAGAACCCACTGAAGGAATCCCTATATCACAGCATCTCACAGTCTCACACAGAAAGGGAAACTGGACAGTCAAATGCCATGGCAGCGTCAAGGGAAACAATTACTGAGGACGACTCCTGTACGTGACAGACCTGCGTGTGGGTGAACAACCACGGGAGATTAATGGAGGTTGATTTACCTGGCATTAACCCTGTACGATCTGGGTGGATTAGAAACAATATCACCTGAGCCTAATTGCTAGTATTTGGCCCAAATTTTACTATCTGTGGGTAATAAGGAAAGTGGACAGTAGGATTTAGGAAGCTGATTATACTATGGCAATAGATGGGGTAAATAAAAGCGAGCACTTTTTTTTTTTTTTTATACAACTCAATTGGAACATACCAATGTAATTGACTGACCTTTGGAAACAAAATCCTAATCCTGAAGAAAGGACACCACCCTCATGCAAACCAACTCAAGAAAAGAAAAACCCACAAGAAAAAAAAAGAAAAAGAACATGAATTTTAATATTCTATTAAAAGAAACCCTCCCTCTCTCAAACAATTCTAAGGGGGGCATCCAATTAGAGGTGAAAAGACACAGGTTTTTATTTTTTTTATTTTTATTTTTTACAGGCCATCCAATTTCGATCGCTTTAAAAAAAACAAACAAACAAACAAAAAACGCTTTACTCCCGAAAACACACAGATTCGATGAAACCTGTGTGGTTTCGTGAGAAACAGCCCCGGGGATTTGGTTTCGCCTGCCTCAGGCAAAACAAAATCCCAGAGAAGCCGCGGCGACCTGTATTTTCGCATGCCCGCTGAGGGTGTCAAGACCCTTGGCGAGGAAGCCGGAGCAGCCCCCCATCTTCCACTGACCCCGGCGGCAGTCATGTGACCTGGGAGCCAGAGGTCAGCGCTGCACCGGCAGTGTCGGGAGCCGGCACCCGGTACAGCAACAGAAACCCGGATAAGCCGCAGCGTGTGACGGCTTATCGGGACTAATAGGATAGCCCCGGGTAATGTACCGTGAGTTACTGGTTATCCCCCAAAGTAACAAGAACACACCCCCTGGCAATATGGATGACAGAAGTGTAATGACTGAGAACAGCTAGCGAGTCGCACCCGTAGTATCTTACATGCACTTCTTCCTGTTGGCTGATGCAGCAGTTATACATCTGGTAAGAAACAGAACTACTAGGATTTCACTAACAAGTAAATTATTTATCAAGAACGCTACTAAAACATTCACAAGAAAACAGCCTTGAAATGTAAATTATTGATGGTTCATGTTATATTTCACATTTCTCTCACCTGTCCTGGGTTCCGTCATCGGTCTGCAGACAGTCCACTGATTCTGATGAGGGTCATACCTCTCAATGCTCGACAAGTGAGACACCCCGTTGTGACCGCCTACTACAAATATAAATCCCAGCATAACGCTCACTCCAAAATTAATCCTTTTATCAGCCATTGGAGCCACCATATCCCAGGAGTCTTTAGCAGGATCGTAGCGTTCCACACTAGAAAAGAGACAAGCAACTAAGATTATGCAGCATTTAATAAAAATCGTAAGGAACAAACTCTAGTTATATATAGTTATTAGTTTTGTGTTCTTGCAGCTTCTATACAGAGCAGAATGAATTTCTGCTGACGGAAATCCATGTGACGACGCACGCAGCATTCGGTCATTTGGAAAATCTCAACGTCAAAGCCAATTTTACTGAAATTCAGAGACCGTCCTCTGTAGCCAATGGAGAAGATTCATCATGTAAGAATATCGTCTTGCTACTTATACCCCTTTCAGACATAAGCCCCGGCTTTAACCCACCTCGTACCCTGGACACAGAACAAAGATTAAAGCCAGTGTTTCAGTACTTACCCCACGGGTTCACACCTGATGGACTCTGGTTACTCCCGGGTCGTCACCCTTCACATTAGACCCGAATCTTCCGTCCAAAAGTGCACGCTCGGAGATGATGTCATCTCCAAGCAAATTAACTCCTTTTAGGCATGACCCGGTTCATCAAGACCCAGGTCAACAGCGGGATCTAATGCCGCCCAGGTTCGCGGGATGCCGGACGAATTCTGATGTTTTTTTAAAGTGGCAATCTCTTACAAATCAAAACCATGCCTTGTAAGTGACTGCCTCTTTAAAAAAAAGAGTCCGAGTTCAACCGCCATCAAACTCGGGCGGCGTTACATATTTTTAACACATAAGCCAGGGCACTGACCCGCGTTACAAGTCTTGTGAATAACCCAGGCTGATTACAAGGTTGCGGACCA
This sequence comes from Pseudophryne corroboree, assembly GCF_028390025.1. Taxonomy (NCBI): domain Eukaryota; kingdom Metazoa; phylum Chordata; class Amphibia; order Anura; family Myobatrachidae; genus Pseudophryne; species Pseudophryne corroboree. The sequence goes on along the minus strand of NC_086455.1, from coordinate 171,373,254 downwards.
GAGAATATCAACCTAGGTCAGACCCTTTCAGACATAAGCAGGACTTTACTTATGTCTGAATGGGGCATTATACAGAGATACTTGTGTACAGGGATGCTTGAACTATAAGGCAAGGTGAGAAGTACATCTGTGGCATCAGAGTACTAAGGGAAGCAGAGACAAGGTACTCATCTTGCCTTCGCAAGCGGAAACCCCCCTCAGTACCTATGTTTCTGCACCACTCATAGGAGCAAATTCAATTCCAAGTGATGTGCGTCTCCACGTGCTGTTGGTCACATTCTGTTACAGCAACACTGCTCATTTCCCTGCGCATCTCTATAGGCAAGATGAGTGCTGTCACAATTAAAATGTGCCCCCATTACGAGAACTCCAATGCCACAAAAACACGTTATACAGTGGTAATAATAGAAAATATAACAAAATTCAACACACTGCCTTACTGTTCTTCTCCATGACAATGGGATTACTATGGGAAAGAGAGTGCCAATCCGCAAGCATTTATAAGACTGAATTTGTACATTGTTAACTCATATTACTTTAATCATAGCTAGAAAAGCAACAATGCCACCGGCTAAATTCCAGTAAAGTTTGTTTAAAGAAGAAGAAAAAAAAGAAAAGAAAAAAAAAAAGATACTGAAGACTCTGCTGCTTTTGCTGGTTTCTCTTCTGATGTTCTCTTCTACTTACACAAAGGTGTTTCCTTAACAACCATGTATTTATAGTGACAAAGATGGGTAATTAAATCCCCTGACGATTATTACCACAAGGATTTAAATGCTGCATAAAATAAACATAACAATATACAAGAGTGTATATATGTGTGTGTGTGTGTATATATATATATATATCACACATATATATATATACATATATACATATATATATATATATATACATACATACATACACACACATACACATATACACAGAAGTAACGTACCTGTTCATATGTGCTGGTCCATAGCCACCAATAGCATAGATCATGCCATCCAACACTGCGCCGGCGAAGCAGCTCCTGGTTTTTATCATTGGTGCGACTGGCTGCCATTCTTTAGCCTTCGGTATATACTTTTCCACAGACTGTAAACATGATTGTCCATCATATCCGCCTAAGGCATACAGTTCTCCTGCTAAGACCACGGCACCGAGAGTGCTCCGACACTCGTTCATCCTCTCCACCGACGTCCACGTGTTGGTCACAGGGTCCCAGCGCTCCACGGAGCTTTCATGCTTCCTGTAGTTGATTCCCTGTCGGACATGGGTGGCGATACCCCCAACAACATACACTTTCTGGTCCAGAGTGCAAAGTCCAAATTCATAGCGGGTGGATCCCAGAGGTGCCAGGCCTATCCAAGAATCGTCCTGGGGAAAATACATCTCCATACTGCAAGGAACAAGGAATCATTAAACATATTATACAAGATGTATTCAAAGGCGATTATGTAACTTCTGATGCCGCTGGCCGCAGCGCAGAACACGCCGATCAGTCAAACAAATAATTGCAATATAAAACCCATCGAGTTGCTCAAGTACCGGATTATACAACACCGGAACAGTCCACATGATGGATGCCTGCAACTAGTAACCATTGCCCAACTAGTATTTATATGTGATAAATTCCCATCCGCTAGGTACCGTCATTTAACACCCAGAGGGCGGCTCATACCGTTAACTGAACGTTGCAGCAGATCACACGTTATTAGTGACAAAAAAAAAACTTAAAACCGTAATAACTTTCCACTACAGAATGTCTAGAATATTCTACAGCCATGTTATTATATAGTAAAGCGCAGGTACAAAATGTAGGTATAAAGTATAAATATAAATCGTATAGTATAAATATAAAATATGTATATAGTATAAGTAGAAATGTAACTAGTTAACCCCCTATAAGCATAAAAAGGAGAACATTTGACCAAGCGACCGCTTAAAAAAAACAACTTGTTACGAGTGCCATAGACTGGCAATGAAGATACGCCAATAAGGGAATAAAATACGTTTTTTTCAAGGAATTGTAAAAACTCAGCGGGATGAGGGGTGCGCTTCGCCGTTCCAGAACGGCAAATTGTGTCTATATACATTTCAAATACGGCGTTCTGCACCTCCATAGAGGTGCGCAGGATGCAGGGGCTACCGAAATTGGCCAATACATGCGTAGCCGAGAATCGCCGCAGCACAACTCCCAGAATTTAATTCCCCCCCACCATGACTCAGGCTACAAATTTAAAGGGGGGGGGGGGATTCAATTATTTTCCCCATGACTAGGGGGTGCAAAACGGAGGAATTCAGTTATTGCGCCGTTTAGACGCCTGTTAGCTGCAGGAGTCACATTTCCTCTCCCAGCCTCCTGAGATGCGAGAAGGAATGTGCACGAAGTCCGTGGTTTCGGCAACACCAAAAAAATAAATCAATTGAACCGGCCCCAAAATGTCTGAAATCAAAAATTCCAAGTCTGGAGAACTGGCTTTTACAAGGGACAGACAAAATATCACACTACAACCTCTTAAAAACAAAAGAAAAACCAGCAATCGATCTTCGTTATAATGTTAGTATATCACAATGCCTAAGTGGCTGATCAACCTGTGCTCTAGCAGGAATATACTGTCCTTTACAATTATAAGAAGCCATCGATGCAATCCGCTACTATCAGCAAGTACAGGGAGGTTAGTTCAACAGAAGCTTTGACACAAAGGTTTCCTAGATGAATATACACGTACCTCTCTAGGCAGGCGAACAGTCCAGCTTTTCCCCCCACCGCACAAAGCACTTTGGGAGCACAGCGTGGCTGCGTCTTTAGCACCGTCTGATGGGAGAGTCTATGTTCAGGCATAAAATGGTATTTCAGAGCTTCGTTCAATAAATGTTTACATGTGTGGTCATCGCGTATAAGGTGATTGGCTTCGTACAGCCTGGTGAGAAATTTGACACTCAGCAACGGCAGACGGACACAGTGCAATAACGGGGAGAGGAACTTCTGCCTCTCTTGCACGTCATACTTGATCCACGCTTCAAGTGCATAGAAGACGCTCTCCTCACTAACAACATTCAAACAGTCATTGGAGACGATCTCATGTAACTCGGAATTTGTCAGCTCGAAAAATTCTTCTGTCTGACAAACATCCTCAAAGTTCTGGCAAATGAACTTGTTGGCCGCTAGGTACAGTTCGTGACAGCCGTAAGTCTCGGCAAAACGTGAAATCCCGATGCAATTGCCCACATCAAGCTGGCTCTCCAGGAACGCGCAGCATTCTTTCAGCACAAGCTTGATCTGTAGGAGGTTTGCGGCTGGAAGAAGCGATTCCACGGTTTCCTGCGAGATGAAGACTGTTCCTGTATATGCATATTCTATGATGGCCTGGAGAGCAGCCTCGTCCACACACTGAAACTCCACCTGCGAATTCTCTTTCTCCGAAAGGTTTCCAGTAAACATGGCTTTGAAGTACGGGCTGATGCTGGCAAGCACCACTTTGTGGGCGTGTATCTTGACATCGCCCACCTGGAGGACAATGTCGCACAGCTCGTGGTGTTGGCGGAGGAGGTTCAGGCCTTGCAGAAGCTGTTCCGAGTGCAAGTGGGTTATGTTGGCAAGCATGTAGGACTGAGAGGACTGGTCCATCTGCGGAGAGAAGGAAACATCATCTTCAGTAGGTCATTGTGAAGGCCCTTTATGTTTGCATGAGATTAACACTCGCACATTGAGACAGGGATCTTGTCAAGGGCACAAGTCAGCAAATGTGGTATGCAAGATTAAACACAGGGGCCATGTTCAGATGTGGCCGACGGCGAGTCCCGATTATTGGTACTTTGCGCGTACGCCAGGTCTGCGACGTAGGATGCAGTACAGCATCAGACCGTCAGTGGTTGACAGTCTGATGCCGTTTGGGGGGAGACATATCGCAATAGTTTTGGGGGAGGGACAAAGGCAGGATCTCCATTGGAGGACGGAGATTTCTTGGCCTCTTTGTTGCATCTGCGGCGGCCGGCTTGCACGACTTCACGGGTCACGCAGCTGGCCAACTGCGACGCATATGATCAGATGGTGAGACCTAGGATCAGTCCTGCATGCAGGAGGTGCGACGCCCCCTTCTGCATTACCATGGAAACAGCAGCGATAGCTCCTCCAATCGCATCTGAATTAGGCCCAGTATTTGGATGTGAACGCGTGTGCAAAATTGGTGTACATTTTCTAACATAGCGCCAGATTTACTACAGCTTCTTAAAAAGAATGAGAAGCGGTGCTGCTGCTTATACTAACCAGATTACAGCTCTCGTGCATTCTAGAAAACAATACGCAGAACATACTTTGTTGCTATGGGCAACAAACCGGCTTTTCATTTTTAGAAGCTTTAGTAAATCTGCCTCTAACTGTATTTCAGCAATTTGTATAGTGTTCATATCAGTTCATCTTTTTTTTTTTTTTTAAAGTCAAATATCAGAACCACACAACTCATCAGAATAAAGAAAGTGTGTTCATTCTAAAGATTTTTCCTGTGCTGCTGCTGTGACCCCTGGGATCAGCAGTGAGCAGAGATGCCAGGACTTTGCAGCATCTTAGCTCACTTTACAGATCAGACTACCAAAGCTCACCGATCACTGATACCTGGGGGCAGGTGTTTTGTTTTTACAGTTATCAGACTGTGGTCTATCAGACACACATGGCAGATCACAGGGGCCAAAGCAGAGCTCAGCCAGCAGGCAGGCTGTGCAGTAGTAGAGGAACCGGAGGGAAGCTCTATTAATGCTATCTGAAGATAGTGTTTTTATCACAGGGCTCGCTCTGGCATTTTTTTTTACTATTTAATTTTAGAAAATTTGGGCAGATAACATACGTATGGGAAATGTGATCTGGTAATAAAAAATAAAAAAATTTAATTTAAGGGCTTGGAGGTAAATTATACAAATTCTCCTCCGATTGCCCATTAGTATATTCAAGTGATACTAAAATAATGCAAAAAGGGTAGAAGAACAGCTGTTTTCACATTATTTAAGTAAGAATAATATTGATAAATATGGCTATTAGTCTCATGTGGGAGATGTACTCAGAGGGCCTAATTCAGATCTGATCGCAGCAGCAAATTTGTTAGCAGTTGGGCAAAACCATGTGCACTGCAGGTGGGGCAGATGTAACGTGCAGAGAGAGTTAGATTTGGGTGGGGAGTGTTCAAACTGAAATCTAAAATGCAGTGTAAAAATAAAGCAGCCAGTATTTACCCTGCATAGAAACAAAATAACCCACCCAAATCTAACTCTCTCTGCACATGTTACATCTGCCACACCTGCAGTGCACATGGAGAATATGGGCAGTACCAGAGCAGAAGCAACAATCACCCTCCTTTGAAGCACCATCCACAAAGAGCCAGAAAATACGGTGAGTGGACACTCCAGAAACTCTGGTACCATAGCACCTAAATGCAGAGCAGTATCTCCCCAGATAGGGAAACGCCTCTCGGATGTGCTCAAAGACACTAGCACTGGGCCTCCCTAAGGAATACATACTATTTACCGGCAGCTGGGATGCCAGCAGTCAAGATCCTGACAGCGGCATACCGCCCGGCAGTGAGGTGAGCGCCAAGAGTCCCCTTGCGGGCTCGCTGCACTCACCACGGATGGACAACCACGAATGGGAATAGCCCCTGTGCAGTGGGAATCCAGCTGTCGGCACCGCCTACTGTCGTGATTCCGGCGTCGGTATCCAGACCGCGGGATGCCGACAGCCGGCAAATTGATAGCATCTCCTTCCTAATTACAACCCTGCAAAAGAAGCTACACTCTTCCAGAACATGGCTGACCCAAGCTGAAGTAGAAATGGGTTTCAGAAAGACACCAACTTATACATCACATTGACATAAAATAATAAGAATTTACTTACCGATAATTCTATTTCTCGTAGTCCGTAGTGGATGCTGGGAACTCCGTAAGGACCATGGGGAATAGCGGCTCCGCAGGAGACTGGGCACATCTAAAGAAAGCTTTAGGATCACCTGGTGTGCACTGGCTCCTCCCCCTATGACCCTCCTCCAAGCCCCAGTTAGGATACTGTGCCCGGACGAGCGTACACAATAAGGAAGGATTTTGAATCCCGGGTAAGACTCATACCAGCCACACCAATCACACCATATAACTTGTGATCTGAACCCAGTTAACAGCATGATAATAGAGGAGCCTCTAGAAAAGATGGCTCACTACAACAATAACCCGAATTTTTTGGTAACAATAATTATGTACCAGTATTGCAGACAATCCGCACTTGGGATGGGCGCCCAGCATCCACTACGGACTACGAGAAATAGAATTATCGGTAAGTAAATTCTTATTTTCTCTGACGTCCTAGTGGATGCTGGGAACTCCGTAAGGACCATGGGGATTATACCAAAGCTCCCAAACGGGCGGGAGAGTGCGGATGACTCTGCAGCACCGAATGAGAGAACTCCAGGTCCTCCTCAGCCAAGATATCAAATTTGTAGAATTTTACAAACGTATTTGCTCCTGACCAAGTAACTGCTCGGCAAAGTTGTAAAGCCGAGACCCCTCGGGCAGCTGCCCAAGATGAGCCCACCTTCCTTGTGGAGTGGGCATTTTAAGATTTTTGGCTGTGGCAGGCCTGCCACAGAATGTGCAAGCTGAATTGTACTACAAATCCAACGAGCAATCGTCTGCGTAGAAGCAGAAGCACCCAATTTGTTGGGTGCATACAGGATAAACAGCGAGTCAGATTTTCTGACTCCAGCCGTCCTGGAAACATGTATTTTCAGGGTCCTGACCACGTCAAGCAACTTGGAATCCTCCAAGTCCTTAGTGGCCGCAGGTACCACAATAGGTTGGTTCATGTGAAATGCAGAAACCACCTTAGGTAGAAAATTTGAGGACGAGTCCTCAATTCTGCCCTTTCAGAATGAAATATTAAGTAAGGGCTTTTATATGATAAAGCCGCCAATTCTGACACCCGCCTGGCTGAAACCAGGGCTAACTCGTCACTTCCATGTGAGATATTTTAAGTCCACAGTGGTGAGTGGTTCAAACCAATGTGACTTTAGGAAACTCAACACAACATTGAGATCCCCAAGGTGCCACTGGAGGCACAAAAGGAGACTGTATATGCAGTACCCCTTTTACAAACGTCTGAACTTCAGGCACTGAAGCCAGTTCTTTTTGGAAGAAAATCGACAGGGCCGAAATTTGAACCTTAATGGACCCTAATTTTAGGCCCATAGACAGTCCTGTTTGCAGGAAATGGAGGAAAAGACCCAGTTGAAATTCCTCTGTAGGGGCCTTCTTGGCCTCACCCCACGCAACATATTTTCGCCAAATGCGGTGGTAATGTTTTGCGGTTACGTCTTTCCTGGCCTTGACCAGGGTAGGGATCTTCAGGATCCGGCGTTCAACCGCCATGCCGTCAAACGCAGCCGCGGTAAGTCTTGGAACAGACAAGGCCCTTGCTGGAGCAGGTCCTTTCTTAGAGGTAGAGGCCACGGTTCGTCCGTGAGCATCTCTTGAAGTTCCGGATACCAAGTCCTTCTTGGCCAATCCGGAACCACGAGTATAGTTCTTACTCCTCTCCTTCTTATGATTCTCAGTACTTTTGGTATGAGGGGCAGAGGAGGAAACACATACACTGACTGGTACACCCACGGTGTTACCAGAGCGTCCACCGCTATTGCCTGAGGGTCCCTTGACCTGGCGCAATATCTGTCTAGTTTTTTGTTTAGACGGGACGCCATTATGTCCACCTTTTGTTTTTCCCAACGGTTTACAATCAGGTGGAAGACTTCTGGGTGAAGTCCCCACTCTCCCGGGTGAAGGTCGTGTCTGCTGAGGAAGTCTGCTTCCCAGTTGTCCACTCCCGGAATGAACACTGCTGACAGTGCTATCACATGATTTTCCGCCCAGCGAAAATCCTTGCAGCTTCTGCCATTGCCCTCCAGCTTCTCGTGCCGCCCTGTCTGTTTACGTGGGCGACTGACGTGATGTTGTCCGATTGGATCAATACCGCCTGACCCTGAAGCAGGGGTTTCGCTTGACTTAGGGCATTGTAAATGGCCCTTAGTTCCAGAATGTTTATATGAAGAGATGTCTCCAGGCTTGACCATAAGCCCTGGAAATTCCTTCCCTGTGTGACTGCTCCCCAGCCTCGCAGGCTGGCATCCGTGGCCACCAGGACCCAGTCCCGAATGCCGAATCTGCGGCCCTCTAGAAGATGAGCACTCTGCAACCACCACAGGAGGGATACCCTTGTCCCTGGTGACAGGGTTATCCGCTGAAGCATCTGAAGATGCGACCCGGACCATTTGTCCAGAAGGTTCCACTGTGCGTGGAATCTGCCGAATGGGATTGCTTCGTAGGAAGCCACCATTTTTACCCAGAACCCTTGTGCATTGATGCACTGAGACTTGGTTCGGTTTTAGGAGGTTCCTGACTAGCTCGGATAACTCCCTGGCTTTCTCCTCCGGGAGAAGCACCTTCTTTCTGGACTATGTCCAGAATCATCCCTAGGAACAGAAGACAAGTCGTCGGAACCAGCTGCGATTTTTGGAATATTGAAAATCCAATCGTGCTGCCGCAACACTACCTGATATAGTGTTACACCGATCTCCAACTGTTCCCTGGATCTTACCCTTATCAGGGAATCGTCCAAGTAAGGGATAACTAAAATTCCCTTCCTTCGAAGGAATATCATCATTTCGGTCATTACTTCAGTAAAGACCCGGGGTGCCGTGGACCATCCCTACGGCAGCGTCCGAACTGATACAGTTCTGTACCATAACCTGAAATACCCTTGGTGAGAAGGGTAAATTTTGACATGAAGGTAAGCCTCCTTGATGTCCCGAGACATCATGTAGTCCCTTTCTTCCAGGTTTGCAATCACTGCTCTGAGTGACTCAATATTGAATTTGAACCTCTGTATGCAAGTGATCAAAGATTTTAGATTTTAAAATCGGTCTCACCGAGCCGTCTGGCTTCGGTATCACAATAGTGTGGAATAATACCCCGTTCCCTGTTGCAGGAGGGGTACCTTGATTATCACCTGCTGGGAATACAGCTTGTGAATGGCTTCCAAAACTGCCTCCCTGTCAGCGGGAGACGTCGGTAAAACAGACTTTTGGAAACGGCGAGGGGAATACGTCTCGAATTCCAATTTGTACCCCTGAAATATTATCTGAAGGATCCAGGGGTCTACTTGCGAGTGAGCCCACTGCGCACTGAAATTCATTGAGAACGGGACCCCACCGTGCCTGAATTTGTAAAGCCCTAGTGTCATACTGAGGGCTTGGCAGCGGCGGAAAAGGGTTTCTGTTCCTTGGAACTGGCTGATCTCTGCAGCCATTTTCCTCTCCCTCTGTCACGAGCAGAAAAGAGGAACCCTTTTGTCCGCTTGCCAACCAGGACTGTGCCTGATAATACGGCGTCTTCTTTTGAGAGGCGACCTGGGGTACATCCCCTCTTTTAAGGCAATACTTCCAAATGCCGTTTGGAATCCGCATCACCTGACCACTTTACTGGAATAATTGGACAACGCACTTATACTTGATGCCAGTCAGCAAATATTCCGCTGTGCATCCTGCATATATAGAAATGCATCTTTTAATTGCTCTATAGGAAATAATATACTGTCCTTATCTAGGATATCATATTTCCAGTCAGGGAATCCGACCACGCCAACCCAGCACTGCACATCCAGGCTGAGGCGATTGCTGGTCGCAGTATAACACCAGTATGTGTGTAAATACATTTTAGGATACGCTCCTGCTTTCTATCAGCAGGATCCTTAAGGACGGCCATCTCAGGAGAGGGTAGAGCCCTTGTTTTTACAAGCGTGTGAGCGCTTTATCCACCCTAGGGGGTGTTTCCCAACGCACCCTAACCTCTGGCGGGAAAAGGTATACTGCCAATAACTTTTTAGAAAATATCAATTGTTATCGGGGGGAAACCCACGCATCATCACACACCTCATTTTATTTCTCAGATTCAGGAAAACTACAGGAAGTTTTTCCTCACCAAACATAATACCCCTTTTTTTTGGTGGTATTCATATTATCAGAAAAGTGTAAACTTTTTCCATTGCCTCAATCATGCAATGTGTGGCCCTATTGGAAATCACGGTTGTCTCTTCACCGTCGACACAGGAGTCAGTACCCCTGTCGGCGTCTGTATCTGAGGTAACGGGCGCTTTAGGGCCCCTGTATGAGACGTCTGGACATGCACAAGCTGAGTAGCCGGCTGTCTCATGTCAACCACTGTCTTTTATACAAAGCTGACACTGTCACGCAATTTCAACAGTACATCCACTCAGGTGTCGACCCCCTAGGGGGTGACAACACAATTTCAGACACTCTACTCCGTCTCCTCATCATTTTTCTCCTCATACTTGTCGACACCAACGTACCGACACACAGCACACACACAGGGAATGCTCTGATAGAGGACAGGACCCCACTAGCCCTTTGGGGAGACAGAGGGAGAGTTTGCCAGCACACACCAGAGCGCTATATATATATATATACAGGGATAACCTTATATAAGTGTTTTTCCCTTTATAGCTGCTGTATTGTTATATACTGCGCCTAATTTGTGCCCCCCTCTCTTTTTTAACCCCTTTCTGTAGTGTAGTGACTGCAGGGGAGAGCCAGGGAGCTTCCCTCCAACTGAGCTGTGAGGGAAAATGGCGCCAGTGTGCTGAGGAGATAGGCTCCGCCCCTTTCTCGGCGTCCTTATCCTTTTTCTGTATGTTTTGGCAGGGGTTAAATGCATCCATATAGCCCAGGAGTTATATGTGATGCATTTATTTTAGCCATATAAGGTTTTTTTATCGATTTATTGCGTCTCAGGGCGCTGCCCCCCCCAGCGCCCTGCACCCTCAGTGACCGGAGTGTGAAGTGTGCTGAGAGCAATGGCGCACAGCTGCGGTGCTGTGCGCTACCTTATCTGAAGACAGGATCGTCTTCTGCCGCCGATTTTTCCGGACCTCTTCGCTCTTCTGGCTCTGTAAGGGGGACGGCGGCGCGGCTCCGGTGACCCATCCAGGCTGAACCTGTGATCGTCCCTCTGGAGCTAATGTCCAGTAGCCTAAGAAGCCCAATCCACTCTGCACGCAGGTGAGTTCGCTTCTTCTCCCCTTAGTCCCTCGATGCAGTGAGCCTGTTGCCAGCAGGTCTCACTGAAAATAATAAACCTAAACTAAAACTTTCACAAAGAGCTCAGGAGAGCCCCTAGTGTGCACCCTTCTCGTCGGGCACAGAAATCTAACTGAGGCTTGGAGGAGGGTCATAGGGGGAGGAGCCAGTGCACACCAGGTGATCCTAAAGCTTTCTTTAGATGTGCCCAGTCTCCTGCGGAGCCGCTATTCCCCATGGTCCTTACGGAGTTCCCAGCATCCACTAGGACGTCAGAGAAAACCTAAATTTACTTATCCTAAGAGTGCTTCAGCACGTGGGATTGTAATCATAAGACCCAGGGGCTGATTCAGACCTGACCAGTGTTGTGCGTTCCGCACAGCAGCGATCAAATGTGAACTGAGCATGCGCCGGTGCACTAATGGCAGACAGGCGACAGCTGGCGTAGCCCTGCGATCGCCTCTGCCCGATTGACAGGCAGAGGTGGTTGCTGGGCGGGAGGAGGCGGGGTGCCGGCAACACAGGCATGCCCGAACCGTTGGGGAAGGGGGGGGGGGCTGTGGCAGCTGTGTAATGGCACATGCAGCTGCCGTGACCCAGGCAGCGATGAGTAGCTTCCTGCCAGCGCACAGGAGCTGCGCTGGCTGGGAGCTACTCCTGAAGTACAAAAGAATCCCCGCTGTGCGATGCGTTTGTACTTCTGCGATATGGTAGGGCCTGACATGCGCGGCGTGCTAACCCTGTGCTGGGCGTCGCTCCCCCCCCCACATGTCAGTGTGACTGATCGTAGAGGTGCTAAACTTAGCACCTCTACGATCAGGTCTGAATTAGCCCCCCGAGCGGTAAATTTACTAAAGGTGGAAGTTCTACTTAAGATGGGATGTCGCCAAGAGCAACCAAACAGATTCTACCTCTCATTCATCTAGAACGTTCTAGAATATAATACCTGGAATCTGATTGGTTGGTGTGGGCAGCATCCCATCTTAGTAAATTTACCAGAGTGTTCTTTCCCACTGTCCACATTGCAGGAGATAAAAGGCAATATGCATCTAACCTGAAATGTCATCATCTTTAATCAAACATTCAGAATAGTGTGGCGTGAAAGTAAGGGGGACGCCGCTTTCCTCCCAGCGGTCTGTAGACTCCAGACTGCTCGCTGCACCAAAACTTCCCCCACATACAATTTAGCAGGATCCTCAATGTCGGATTTCTCTACTACCTCATCCTCTATGAGCGAGGGGACTCCAGAACCTGCCCCAGAATAGGACCAAAGCAGAGACCTAGCCGCTAACAAGTTCCCCAAATTCTTAGCTGAGGAAGAGAAAGGTCTGACATGATGTAATGTGCGCTCCCCCTGCCTCATCTAGTGGCACTGCCTCAGGTGTATGGGATCACGTGTTAAAGACTCAGAGAGGGGGATTTAATCGGGTGGTCTTCAGTATGTCGTCTGACGGGATCCCGGCGCACAGTATACCGGCGCCGGGATCCCGACAGCCGGCATACAGACACTTATTCTCCCTCGTGGGGGTCCACGACCCCCCTGGAGGGAGAATAAAATAGCGCGCCACCGTGCCCGTAGCGTGGCGAGCGCAGCAAGCCCGCAAGGGGCTCATTTGCGCTCGCCACACTGTCGGTAAGCCGGCGGTCGGGCTCCCGGCGCCGGTATGCTGGTCGCCGGGAGCCCGACCGCCGGCATATCGTAGTGAACCCATTTAATCATTAACTTATGTCTAAAGTGGCCAGGAGCGAATTCAATTGTTTGCGCGATCAGCCCACCTCTCGTTGCTACGGTTGCATTTCCACGCTGTAAAGCATGGGAGGAACTACTTTCTCCTGTACTGCTGCGGTTGAATTAGCTCCCGGACACTTTAAACAGGAGTTAGTTCCCAGAAACAATTAAATCTCTCCCCCACCTCAAATGAAAGATATAGAGGGCCGGTTTCTTTCACCTGGCACCTGGGATTTATGCCACAACAATTGAGAAAACCACAGAAATGTGCAACAGTAAGCCTCTGACTTAAGCAAAGTCATGCCTCCCCGACTGTTCACCGGGCGACCTAGTATGATCAACAAAGGTTAAAAGAAAGTCCTAAAGCAGCCTCACCAGCATACTCCCATCAGATATTACTGGGAATGTGGGAGAAAGACACAGGCACAGGCTATACAATTAGGAAGGGAGTAGACCCCACTTGGGCAACTGAATAAGCTATTTAATTTAGTGAAATACTTTCTTAAGGTCTGTAGGTGTTCCCTGAATCTACTACAAAAAGCAAATACAGTCTAAACACGGTACCAAAAAACACACAAATTACTTGTCACATAACAAAGACAGGAAATGATGTGTGTTTGTTTTACACACTGATAACTAGGGGGTACACCAGTACTGCAACCATGTTATCCCACTTACCTATTCACGGATTCTGTGTGCTAACACCCGTTAACAAGTCAACGGGTGTTAAAAAGGGGCTGGAATTGAATAGCATCAGGCGATAGAGCTATCTCCCTTTGTCACTCCAGTTAACTTAGGGGGTAAATCAGATCCGATAGCAGCAGCAAATGTTAGCTAATGGGCAAAACCATGGGGGTAATTCCAAGTTGATCGCAGCAGGATTTTTTATAGCAGTTGGGCAAAACCATGTGCACTGCAGGGGAGAGAGATAGATTTGGGTGTGGTGTGTTCAATCTGCAATGTAATTTGCAGTTTACAAATAAAGCAGCCAGTATTTACCCTGCACAGAAATAAAATAACCCACCCAAATCTAACTCTCTCTGCACATGTTATATCTGCCTCCCCTGCAGTGCACATGGTTTTGCCCAACTGCTAAAAAAAATCCTGCTGCGATCAACTTGGAATTACCCCCATGTGCACTGCAATGGGGGGGGGGGGGGGGGCGCGCAGATGTAACATGTGCAGAGAGATTTGGGTGGGTTATTTTGTTTCTGTGCAGGGTAAATACCGGCTGCTTTAGTTTTACACTGCAATTTAGATTTCAGTTTCAACACACCCCACCCAAATCTAACTCTCTCTGCACGTTACATCTGCCCCACCTGCAATGTACATGGGGGGTCATTCCAAGCCGACCGCTCGCTGCAGTTTATAGCAGCGCAGCGATCAGGTCGGATCTGCGCATGCGCCGGCAACACAGTGCGCCGGCACATGCTGGGTGGCCGAAGGCCGTTGTATCGTAGCGACCGCCTCTGCCTGATTCACAGGCAGAGGCGGTCACTGGGTGGGAAGGGGCTGGACGGCGGTGTGGCCAGACCGTTGGGGGGGGAGGGCTGCGGTGGCTGCTTGACGCCACACGCAGCCGCTGTGACCCGGGCAGCGAGGAGTTTCTCCCGGCCAGCCGCAGGAGCTGCGCTGGCCGGGAGTTACTCCTGAAATGCAAAAGCTTGCATTTCTGCAGGAAGGGGGGGGGGGGGGGGGGGGGGGGCGGCACTGACATGCGGGGCGGACTAGCCCTGTGCTGGGCGTCCCCCCACATGTCTGAGTGACTGATCGTAGCTGGGCTAAATTTAGCACAACTACGATCAACTCGGAATGACCCCCCCATGGTTCTGCCCAACTGCTAACAAATTTGCTGCTGCTATCAACTCTGAATTAGGCCCACTGAGTGCATCTCCCTCGTGAGAATAATGGCCATATTTATCAATATCAAGATGAGATCTGAATTAGGCCCTTAACACGGCTGATTGAAGTTGGTCCTAACACTCCAAGTATTAATGATAATCATCCATGAACACTGATGGTTAAATCAAAATAACTGAGGTACTAATCAGGTACCCGTCAGACAGGGCAGTCCCCCCTCTCCCCAACACCCGTCAGTCAGGGCAGTCCCCCCTCTCCCCGGCACCCGTCAGTCAGGGCAGTCTCCCCTCTCCCCGGCACCCGTCAGTCAGGGTAGTCTCCCCTCTCCCCGGCACCCGTCAGTCAGGGCAGTCTCTCCTCTCCCCTACACCCGTCAGTCAGGGCAGTCTCCCATCTCCCCGGCAACCGTCAGTCAGGGCAGTCTCCCCAGCAACCGTCAGTCAGGGCAGTCTCCCGGGCACCCGTCAGTCAGGGTAGTCCCCCCTCTCCCTGGCACCCGTCAGTCAGGGCAGTCTCCCCTCTCCCCGGCAGTCAGGGCACTCTCCCCGGCACCCGGTAGTCAGGGCAGTCCCCCCTCTCCCCGGCAGTCAGGGTAGTCTCCCCTCTCCCCGGCACCCGTCAGTCAGGGTAGTCTCCCCTCTCCCCGGCACCCGTCAGTCAGGGTAGTCTCCCCTCTCCCCGGCAACCGGCAGTCAGGGCACTCTCCCCGGCACCCAGGGCACTCTCCCCGGCACCCGGCAGTCAGGGCACTCTCCCCGGCACCCGGCAGTCAGGGCACTCTCCCCGGCACCCGACACCCGGCAGTCAGGGCAGAGCAGTCTCCCCGGCACCCGTCAGTCAGGGCAGGACAGTCTCCCCGGCACCCGTCAGTCAGGGCAGGGCAGTCTCCCCGGCACCCGTCAGTCAGGGCAGTCTCCCCGGCACCCGTCAGTCAGGGCAGGGCAGTCTCCACTCTCCCCGGCAGTCAGGGCAGTCTCCCCGGCACCCGGCAGTCTCCCCGGCACCCGGCAGTCAGGTCTCCCCGGCACCCGGCAGTCAGGGCAGGGCAGTCTCCCCGGCACCCGTCAGTCAGGGCAGGGTAGTCTCCCCTCTCCCCGGCACCAGTCAGTCAGGGCAGTCTCCCCGGCACCCGTCAGTCAGGGCAGTCTCCCCGGCAGTCAGGGCACTCTCCCGGGCACCCGGCAGTCAGGGCACTCTCCCGGGCACCCGGCAGTCAGGGCACTCTCCCGGGCACCCGGCAGTCAGGGCACTCTCCCGGGCACCCGGCAGTCAGGGTAGTCTCCCCTCTCCCCGGCAACCGTCACTCAGGGCAGTCTCCCCTCTCCCCGGCACCCGTCAGTCAGGGTAGTCTCCCCTCTCTCCGGCACCCAGGGCACTCTCCCCGGCACCCGTCAGTCGGGGCAGTCTCCCCGGCACCCGTCAGTCGGGGCAGTCTCCACTCTCCCCGTCCCCCGTCAGTCGGGGCACTCTCCCCGTCCCCCGTCAGTCGGGGCACTCTCCCCGTCCCCCGTCAGTCGGGGCACTCTCCCCGTCCCCCGTCAGTCGGGGCACTCTCCCCGTCCCCCGTCAGTCGGGGCTCTCTCCCCGGCACCCGGCAGTCAGGGCTCTCTCCCCGGCACCCGGCAGTCAGGGCTCTCTCCCCGGCACCCGGCAGTCAGGGCACTCTCCACTCTCCCCGGCAGTCAGGGCAGTCTCCCGGGCACCCGGCAGTCAGGGCACTCTCCCCGGCACCCGGCAGTCAGGGCACTCTCCCCGGCACCCGGCAGTCAGGGCACTCTCCCCGGCACCCGTCAGAGCAGTATCCTCTCCCCGGCACCCGTCAGAGCAGTATCCTCTCCCAGTCACCCGTCCGTCGGGGCACTCTCCCCGTCCGTCGGGGCAGTCTCCCCGTCCCCCGTCAGTCGGGGCAGTCTCCCCGTCCCCCGTCAGTCGGGGCAGTCTCCCCGTCCCCCGTCAGTCGGGGCAGTCTCCCCGTCCCCCGTCAGTCGGGGCAGTCTCCCCGTCCCCCGTCAGTCGGGGCAGTCTCCCCGTCCCCCGTCAGTCGGGGCAGTCTCCCCGTCCCCCGTCAGTCGGGGCAGTCTCCCCGTCCCCCGTCAGTCGGGGCAGTCTCCCCGTCCCCCGTCAGTCGGGGCAGTCTCCCCGTCCCCCGTCAGTCGGGGCAGTCTCCCCGTCCCCCGTCAGTCGGGGCTCTCTCCCCGTCCCCCGTCAGTCGGGGCTCTCTCCCCGGCACCCGTCAGTCGGGGCTCTCTCCCCGGCACCCGTCAGTCGGGGCTCTCTCCCCGGCACCCGTCAGTCGGGGCTCTCTCCCCGGCACCCGTCAGTCAGGGCTCTCTCCCCGGCACCCGTCAGTCAGGGCTCTCTCCCCGGCACCCGTCAGTCAGGGCTCTCTCCCGGCACCCGTCAGTCAGGGCTCTCTCCACTCTCCCCGGCAGTCAGGGCAGTCTCCCGGGCACCCGGCAGTCAAGGCAGTCTCCCGGGCACCCGGCAGTCAGGGCAGTCTCCCGGGCACCCGGCAGTCAGGGCAGTCTCCCCGGCACCCGGCAGTCTCCCCGGCACCCGGCAGTCAGGGCAGTCTCCCCGGCACACGGCAGTCTCCCCGGCACCCGGCAGTCAGGGCACTCTCCCCGGCACCCGGCAGTCAGGGCACTCTCCCCGGCACCCGGCAGTCAGGGCACTCTCCCCGGCACCCGGCAGTCAGGGCACTCTCCCCGGCACCCGGCAGTCAGGGCACTCTCCCCGGCACCCGGCAGTCAGGGCACTCTCCCAGGCACCCGGCAGTCAGGGCACTCTCCCAGGCACCCGGCAGTCAGGGCAGTCTCCCCGGCACCCGGCAGTCAGGGCAGTCTCCCCGGCACCCGGCAGTCAGGGCAGTCTCCCCGGCACCTGTTAGTCAGGGCTCTCTCCGGCACCCGCCAGTCAGGGCTCTCTCCCCGGCACCCGTCAGTCAGGGCTCTCTCCCCGGCACCCCGTCAGTCAGGGCTCTCTCCCCGGCACCCCGTCAGTCAGGGCACTCTCCCCTCTCCCCGGCACCAGTCAGTCAGGGCTCTCTCCACTCTCCCCGACACCCGTCAGTCAGGGCAGTCTCACGGGCACCCGTCAGTCAGGGCAGTCTCCCGGGCACCCGTCAGTCAGGGCAGTCTCCCCTCTCCCCGGCACCCATCAGTCGGGGCACTCTCCCCGGCACCCGGCAGTCAGGGCACTCTCCCCGGCACCCGGCAGTCAGGGCACTCTCCCCGGCACCCGGCAGTCTCCCGGCAGTCAGGGCAGTCTCCCGGGCACCCGGCAGTCAGGGCAGTCTCCCGGGCACCCGGCAGTCAGGGCAGTCTCCCGGGCACCCGGCAGTCAGGGCAGTCTCCCGGGCACCCGGCAGTCAGGGCAGTCTCCCTGGCACCCGGCAGTCAGGGCAGTCTCCCTGGCACCCGGCAGTCAGGGCAGTCTCCCTGGCACCCGGCAGTCACCCCTCTCCCGGGCACCCGGCAGTCAGGGCAGTCTCCTGGGCACCCGGCAGTCAGGGTAGTCTCCCCTCTCCCCGGCAGTCAGGGTAGTCTCCCCTCTCCCCGGCACCCGTCAGTCAGGGCAGTCTCCCCTCTCCCCGGCACCCGTCAGTCAGGGCAGTCTCCCCTCTCCCCGGCACCCGTCAGTCAGGGCAGTCCACTCTTGCACCTGAGCAATGCTGTCCCTGTCACCACAGACGCCCGTCCCACCGGGGCCACCTCCCGCTCCGCCACCGGCCACATACCTGTGTCACCCAGAGACAGCGGAACTGACACGAGCGCGGCCTCCTCTCTGGTTACACAAACCCAAAACACAGCGGAGAACGCGTCACTTCCGGGTCACGGAAGCCCCGCCCTCATAAAAATAACTCCGCCATGAAGGCGCTTTACAACTGCGCATGCGTACTAAGGAGCCCAGCAGCTGTTTCCGGCGTCACGCTCATCCATTCCAGGAGTGGGAGGGGCTGGTGAGAGCCGGGTGAGCCGATGCAGTGGGCGTATCGCTGGAGGAGTAGGCGGGGCCAGGCCGGCGGCGCAGGGAGCGAGGAGGAGACGGGAGACGGGAGACAACACTCTGTAACTCCGGTATCTCCATGTCCGGAGCTGCGGCCGTGTGATCTGGCAGGAGCCCCCTGTGACCGAGGCAGGTTGTGACCACCAGCATTGTACCACGGTGCTGCTCATGTGGGTGTCATTAGCATATATATATATATATATATATATATATATATATATAGTGCCATTATCATGTAGTATATAGTACATTGCTTCATGTATGTATGTATGTATGTATGTATGTATAGTACATTGCTTCATGTATGTATGTATAGTACATTGCTTCATGTATGTATGTATAGTACATTGCTTCATGTATATATGTATGTATAGTACATTGCTTCATGTATGTATGTATGTATAGTACATTGCTTCATGTATATATGTATGTATGTATAGTACATTGCTTCATGTATGTATGTATAGTACATTGCTTCATGTATGTATGTATGTATAGTACATTGCTTCATGTATGTATGTATAGTACATTGCTTTATGTATGTATGTATGTATAGTACATTGCTTCATGTATGTATGTATGTATGTATGTATAGTACATTGCTTCATTTATGTATGTATGTATAGTACATTGCTTCATGTATGTATGTATGTATGTATAGTACATTGCTTCATGTATGTATGTATGTATAGTACATTGCTTCATGTATGTATGTATGTATAGTACATTGCTTCATGTATGTATGTATGTATGTATAGTACATTGCTTCATGTATGTATGTATAGTACATTGCTTCATGTATGTATGTATGTATAGTACATTGCTTCATGTATGTATGTATGTATAGTACATTGCTTCATGTATGTATGTATGTATAGTACATTGCTTCATGTATGTATGTATGTATAGTACATTGCTTCATGTATGTATGTATGTATGTATGTAGAGTACATTGCTTCATGTATGTATGTATGTATGTATGTAGAGTACATTGCTTCATGTATGTATGTATGTATGTATAGTACATTGCTTCATGTATATATGTATGTATGTATAGTACATTGCTTCATGTATGTCTGTATGTATGTATAGTACATTGCTTCATGTATGTATGTATAGTACATTGCTTCATGTATGTATGTAGAGTACATTGCTTCATGTATGTATAGTACATTGCGTCATGTATGTATAGTACATTGCTTCATGTGTGTATGTATGTAGAGTACATTGCTTCATGTATGTATGTATAGTACATTGCTGTATGTATGTATAGTACATTGCTGTATGTGTGTATGTATAGTACATTGCTGTGTGTATGTATAGTACATTGCTGTATGTGTGTATGTAGAGTACATTGCTTCATGTATGTATGTATAGTACATTGCTTCATGTATGTATAGTACATTGCTTCATGTATGTATAGTACGTTGCTTTATGTATGTATGTATGTATGTATGTATGTATGTAGAGTACATTGCTTCATGTATGTATAGTACGTTGCTTCATGTATGTATAGTACATTGCTTCATGTATGTATAGGACATTGCTTTATGTATGTATAGTACATTGCTTCATGCATGTATGTATGTATAGTACATTGCTTCATGTATGTATGTAGAGTACATTGCTTCGTGTATGTATGTATAGTACATTGCTTCATGTATGTATGTATAGTACATTGCTTCATGTATGTATGTATAGTACATTGCTTCATGTATGTATGTATGTATAGTACATTGCTTCATGCATGTATGTATGTATAGTACATTGCTTCATGTATGTATGTATGTATGTATGTATGTATGTAGAGTACATTGCTTCATGTATGTATGTAGAGTACATTGCTTCATGTATGTATGTAGAGTACATTGCTTCATGTATGTATGTATGTATAGTACATTGCTTCATGTATGTATGTATGTATGTATGTATGTATAATACATTGCTTCATGTATGTATGTATGTATGTATGTATGTATGTATGTATGACTTAAGGTCCATACACATTAGACGATGTCGCTCTGTGAGCGACATCGTCTAATGTTTTTCCCTCCCCGGCCGGCCGGCGGCCGACTATACACACTGAGCGATTTGACCGCTCATATCGCTCAGTGACGTCACGCCCCCGCCAGCCCTGCATGAAGGTCGTGGACGACAGTCCACATCCTTCATGCATGCCCTACCGACAGCGACGATCGTTGCGGGGCCGCGCATCGGTCGTCGCTGGCGGCTTACACACTTGACGATAAAATGAGCGACGTCGCTCAAGGAGGGGGAAATTGAGCGACGTCGCTCATTTTATCGTTAAGTGTGTACGGACCTTTACTAGGTTAGGCATGTTTACACTAGAAAAGAGGCATCTAACAGGAGACATTATCAATATTTACAAATATATCAAGGGACAATACATGGAGCTATCAGGTGACTTGTTTAATGAAAAATCTATACACAGGACACGTGGACATCCTCTGAGGTTAGTGGAGAGAAGATTTCATACCCATCATAGGAAAGGATTCTTCACAGTAAGGGCAGTAAGGATTTGGAATTCTTTGCCAGACAAGGTAGTAATGGTCGATAAGTTTAAAAATGGTTTAGATAAATTCATAACTGAAAAAGATATCCAAGTATATAGCATTTAAAATTAATGTATAATAAAAACAGCACTAATTATAGATGTTATTTAGATTTAAAACATACCTTCATCTGGGTCATTATAGTTTTACTGTAGCTAAATACAGAATAGTGTAAGGGCTGTAACACACTAGCCGGTTTTCCCCGGATGGCAAAAAGCCGGACAAACTGTCCGGCTTTTTGATATCCGAGAGAAACCGGCAGAGTCTCTCACACAGGACGGCTTTGAGCCGTGTGTGATGCTGTGCGCATGCGCAGCATCAGACACGGCTTCAGAAAAAACCGTTGTGTGTGAAAGCTCCCCTTCACACACACGGTTTACTGGCTGCAAAGACGGCCTGGCAGCCGGACCCTCCAGTGGATAGTTCCGGCTGCAATGCGCCGTGTGTAAGGACACATTGCGCTCACTGTGTCTTTGCATCACGGCAGCAGTTAAAAGCCGGCCGGGTTTTTGCCGGGCGGCGCCAGCCGGGTAGTGTGTTTTAGCCCTAAGAATTATATACAGGTTGAATTTGATGGACAATTCGTCTTTTTTTCATCCTCATTAACTATGTTACATCTTCTGCTAGTTCCTTGTTACATTGGAATTTTTTTGGGGGGTGGAGGGCAGGGGGTGGTAAAAGAAAAAACTATGTCAGTATCTAATGGATCTAATTGTCCATTGCAATCACAAATCTAGAAACATTAGTATTGCACTAAAAAGCACATACTAAGCGTAAAGCAGGTCTTCAGTGCAGTTCAATTTAGTATATGTTTAGGTTGTACAGTTATGGAAATGACTAATAAAATAGTGGCTATAACAACAATATATACTAAACTTATCTATGTCTTATTTAATAATAATAAATTAAACTCCCGCTTATTTTTTGGGTTAATAATAGAAAGCACTTGGCATTTTTAACTAACTAAAAATGAAGTTCTTGTGGAAATGTAAGTGACCCTGGGAGAGATAAGTGTTTGTAACTTTGCTCAGGGGACTCATACCCTTTTTCCACTAGCTAAATAAAAAACGGGTTTTTGCACGGGGTCGCGCATTGACCCGGGTTTTATTAACAACAAAAAACACAGGTCCAACTTGGGATATTGAACACTGTTCCAACCTAGGTCAAACCCCATTTACACTGCGCCTTCCCCAGGTCGGCCCTATTCACACTGAACCCGTGTCGCACCCGTGTCTGCCCTGCATGTCTCATACCCCTTTCACATCACCAAAACAACCCGAGTTATCGCCGGGTCCAGGTGCAGCGTGAAAGCGCCAAAGTGAATAACCTGGGTCGAGCAAACCGGCATTTCAACCAGGGTTAAAAGAAGGAAACACGGGTTGGAGTCGGGTCGTTGTGCAGTGTGAAAGCAAAGCAGGATTTTGTAGTCGGGCAGAAACCACTATTGACAGTTCGGTTTTTTTTTTGTGCTTCATCATTCAAAACCACCTGGTTTTGCATAATAAATGACTGCGCAGCTGCCCTGCAAAAATATGTACAAGCCACAGGAGGCGTCTTGTGTGATAAGACTCTCACCTGTGGATTTTGTGATACACTGCCTGCATCCGAAGATGCAGCAACGGATCACCGTCAGCCATCTAAGCCTAAGCGTACTCAGAATGGCTGCCGGGACTCCTCTGCGGAGCCAGGAAATCTGCATTGGAAAGCACAGATCCTGGCTTCAGCATACCTACCAAACGGCCGCCGACCAGAACATAGAGCTGCGGCGTGTCAAGCATGCTGCAGCTTAGGGAGCGCTGCAAGCGATGTCACAGGACCGGTTCTACACATTCGCAGCGTGGATCCTGCACCCCCTGCCGGAGGTGTACCCTCTGAATCCGGCCCATTGTTAGAGGTCATTGAATTTAGTTTATATGTCATTCAACATAAGCCTCAGAGTGACAGAGCTGTGCAGGCTTACCTATATACAATAGGTGGTCATTTGTGTTAGGTTGGAAGACCTGTGCCACCTATACGTTTGCACTATGAGGGTCATTGCGAGTTGATCGCTCGTTGCCGTTTTTCGCAGCGTAGCGATCAGGTCTCTACTGCGCATGCGTATGCACCGCAATGCGCAGGCGCGTCGTACGGCTACAAAGCGGATCGTTGCTGAGCGATGGATTTAACGAAGAATCCATTTGCACAGCCGATCGCAAGGAGATTGACAGGAAGAAGGCGTTTGTGGGTGGCAAGTGACCGTTTTCTGGGAGTGGTGCGGCGAGCGCAGGCGTTTGGAGGGCGGATGTCTGACGTCAATTCCGGGACCTGCAACGCTGGATTCATCGCACTGGGTAAGTTCTGCACAAAACTTTTTTAGCATAGCAGGGCTGCACAAGCGATCACAGCCTTTCTATGCAAAAATACCCTCCCCCATAGGCGGCGTCTAGTTGATCGCACGGGGAGCAAAAAGTTGCAGTGCGCGATCAACTCTGAATGTCCCCCAATGTCATGAGATATAAAATGAATAAGTTTTAGTTGCCCATTTGAGCAGATATTTTACAATATATGTCCTTGTTACATACACAATATGCACACTACTGTCGCCGGACATTATACAATGGTTGTATTTGCTTTCGTATTATTTGTACTGTACATTATAAATATATTACTGTAGCACATTAGATATAGGAAATCTATGTCCCTCAATTGTGGAACTGCTAAGATTATCTGCACCTGATATATTATTGCTATAACAGGTATAAAGTGAGATTGCCGGATGCCGGCGGATCTGACTTTTTTTTTAAAGCGGCAGTCATTTACAAGTCAAATCCATGCCTTGTAAATGACTGCCGCTTTAATAAAAACGTCCGAGATTGGCTGGCATTTGTATTTGTCTGCTGATTATTTGACATTATTTTAATTCAGTGTGTTATTCGTTTTATTCACGCAGGAATCCCGTCCACCAAGGATGTGTGCCGAACAGCAGAACTTGTGTCGGCAATGACGTGACTGATCCTTAGTCTTGCTGTCTGCTGTTACGTGTTGAGCCATGAAGAGCCAGTCCATCTGTATCTGATTAGTATATTTTGATGACCCTGGGAAGGTGAATGATGATCAGTCGTATTTCGTTTTTGGAAGAAGACCATTGCCCTTGTATCGTTTTTGCGCAGGATGATTTTTATAGTCCGGTTCCTGATCAGAATTGATATTAACAGCAGGACAAACTTACGAGGTAGCCCTGAAGGCCACCTCCGTCTGCAGGGTTGTCATTATGGAGGCAATGAAGTTTTCTAACCTTAAAAACGTTTTCCCATGTTGAGAATAAATATGCTGTTTAATGGGGATACTAAACAGTTGAAACCTGCGTCTGCAAGGAGGAGGTCACATACCCAAGATGGCTCTTATTATGATGTACCAAGTGAACCAGTTATGCGGCGGAGTGGTTCTCAAGTTAGGCCACATTCGCATAGCCACAAAGCCTCACCGGTGATAACAGAGGGCAATCGGGTCCACCCGTACGGATCAGGAAGCGATGGCAATCTCAGCTGCGGGGTCATCCCACAGGAGCTGCAGTCAAGACTTCTCGATCTGAAGGACTATAAATCTAGAACCTATGCCATCGAGGAACTTAAATATCTAATCCAGGATTGGGACTTTAGTTCAGTATCGCACTCACATATGGTTGGGTTCATCAGCTTTTTATGCACGCTGCTAGATGACAGTAACTTTACCGTTGTTCTGGTCACCTTGGACGTTCTTAATTGCTTTGTAATAAATCTTGGTGAAAATGTGAAGGAGTTCCTCAAACCTATTATAGCTGCGACGGTAAAACTGCTGGGAGATGGGAAGATTACCGTTAAGCAGGAGTACATGAAAATATACATGAGACTCATGAAAGTGGCCGGGCCTTGCAAAGTGTTAACTGTACTTCTTGAAAACCTAAAACACAAGAACTCCAGAGTGAGGGAGGAAGTTGTAAACATTTGTATTGTGTCCTTGTTGACCTACCCAAGTGAAGACTTCAATCTACCATATTTGGCCTGTGAAATCGCACCCTGTTTAATAGATAGTAAGTGGAGAGTCCGTCATGCGGCGTTGGAGGCTTTTGCTGTACTGGCTGTCTCAATGGGCCCAGGGAAGAGCAGTCTTCTTAAGGCAGTGGATGAAGTAGAGCTACAGGAGGATGGCGATGGATTAATGATGGCTGTTCAGGCCAGGTTGGCACGTAAGACTCTACCCAGGATTTCCCCCCAAGGCTTGGTAGAGTACGCTCTTCCATTCCCGTCATCTGCTCAGATGAGAGGAACCTATCATGTGCCGGGCGCTGACACAGACTGGCTTTTGTCAGGGAATAGAGCTCTCAGTAGACAGTCTATGGCCTCTGATCACAGTGGTAGAAGCATGGTCCCTCACATTGATCCTGTAGCTCGCAGAATGCTGAGCGCTGGGAAAGGAAAAAATAAGTTCCCTTGGGAAAGTCAAGACCCAGGTGTTGTGGATGTGTTTCCAGGAACTCCGACCTCTGATCAGGTATGTGTTGATTTCATGTCTTCTCCCTGTTGGTTTCATTCATTCATTCATCACGCGACATCTCTGCATTTGAGACCTTTGTCGGATCTCACTCCGAGGATTTGTTACATGTTGACTAGAATGATGGACCATGGACGGATCACATTGCAGCTAGGCACCATTAAAACACATAAAATACCTACAACCAGTTTTATTCTGATTTGGGAGTAAAGGAAAATAGAGCAAGTAACTGATCGGCAATTGTCCACCTTGGTAAAACCATACAGCACTACAGGGGGGAAGGGGGGTGTAACCTGTGCAGAGAGATTTAGATTTGGGTGGTGCTTGTCCAAACTTAAATTGCAGTGTAAACATACAGATGCCCAGCATTTGTGGGCTACATGCAAAAGCAGACAGTATTTACCATGCATGCAAAAACAGTAAATTTATTGGCACCCCTTGCATTGCAGCACAGTTTCTTCCAGATGCAAAACTTTTTTGCATTGCTCTCAGAATCAGCCACAAGTAGGGATGGCCATCTGTGGGTCAACCATTGATGATCGCCATTGATGGTACCATCAGTGGTTAACCTTGATGGTATAAAACCATTCACCCACCAATGGTCATCTCCGCTCTGTGGCTTATTAACCTGCCGGCCAATCAGAGCTAGGGAATGGGGCTTCGCGGGTCCATCGGGGGTTGGAGCTAGGCTCTATACCCAACATTAAGTAGGGGTTGGAGGGGGACCCAACCATTGAGGAACTCTCTACAATTGAAGATAGAGAACCATTGGTTCTCTGCCATCAATTGCAAACCTATTTGACATTGGTCATTAACCATCAATGGTTTGTATTTATCAATGGTTGATGGCCATCTTTAGCTACAAGGTTTCAGGTTACCGGGAATTCATAGATCTGCAAATGTGTACTGTACATGTGATGTTTAAGGTTGATGCTTGGTGTTTGATTCATTTAATACAATATGCAATATAAGTGCACCTA